>NW_023330781.1:0-62180 GCF_011100685.1 Canis lupus familiaris | reverse complement strand
ACTTTAAAAAAACAAATTAAAAAAAAAAAACATAATTGTCTACAGAAATGCTTTTCCATTACAATAGCGGCACAGAGAAAGCAAGCCCCAAGCTCTCAGCTTGCCCGGAGGCTCAAAGGTGTACTGACTTCTCATTTCCCTTTTGTCATCCTCGGACACAGGGAGCACCCAGAAACCGGGCAAGAAGATGAAGCAGATACAGCGAGATCATCAAGTCCATGGGGTGGGGTGGGGGAAGGATCTGTGAAGTACTCCTCCCCGCCCTCCAGTTTGTCGATCAGTTTTGGGGTCACTTTTCTGAGCTCACCTTCAGTTAAAGGTGAACGAAGGGCCATTTGGGGGATTGAGTAGACACCTCGCAGGGAGGTGTCTGCAGACTAGGAAATACAAAGCAAGATGCACAGAATGAGATCTAAGGAAGATCTAAGATCTAATGAGATCTAAGGATCTAAGGAAGCCTTGGAAGGTATCGAACGGGGGACCAGGCAAGAGTCACGGAGAACAAATGCACCTGTCCTTCCCCTGGGTTGATGGGGCTGCCGAGGAACCCTGGTTAGGGTGGCTCAAACACCCACAAATGGAGCTTAGGGTCCTGTGCACGTCTCCACCCCGTCGTGCTCTGGGATTTGGGAAGTGGGAAGGTGATGGTTTGTGGTTTCCAGGAGGAGGTGCAGGGTGGGGGTTCAGGAAGGAGAGGACGCGTGTCTTTAAAAGTAAATAAACCCAGCGCAGATGTCCTCTCCTGGCTGGTAGGCAGAGAGACGGCCCTTGCTCATTGGGGAGCATCTGGAGGCCAGGGGGTAAGAGCCTGCGGAGGGGAAGCAAAAAAAAAGCTATAAAGAGAAGGCCAGAGAGCAATCATATACTTAGAAAAATGTCACATTAAAACCTCCGGCTGCCGGCGGCTGGAGGAAAAAGAGTTCCAGACAATAGCTGAGGAACAAGTCGAATCTTGTGTTCATTCCTGTGGTTAACAAGTCTGTACGACCACACAGAAAATTCCATTCGCCTCCGACCTTAACTCCCTGCTTCCCCGAGCTGCAGACACTCTTCTGTTGGAAGGCCCCTTGAGAGGACCCAGGGCATCTCTCCCACCCGGACCTTGCTCTCATCTTGCACCCTCGCATCGTGCAGATCACCTGCTCTCCTCTCAGGGGCCTCTTACTCCATTGACTCAAGCCTAAGGAATGAAGCAGGATTGGGGAAAAGGACACATTCTCTCACCACCCCCCTGCTGCCCACCCCCCCCCAGTGGCATTCATTTTAAACCTTGAGACCCATGGATGTCCCACGAACTTATTCACCAATTGAATAAATGTTTGTTGAATGCCTGCTAGGCCTCAGGCTCCAGACTAGACATTTGGGGAGGACAACCAAGGTCAAGGTATGGCTAAGAACATCCAAGGCAGGGAGCATGAGAAATATGAGCGTCCGTGTGCTGCTAATCGTGTGTCTGACTCGGTGACTCTTGTACCTTGCAAACGTGGGGCATCACATTCTCCTTTCCTTCTTTGGGGTTTTCGTGGGTCCAGCTGACAAGTGTCCTGCCTGCTGGAGTCGGTCCTGCCAAGTATCCCTCTTCCTCACCAGTAACCCCAACATCTGCTCCTTTTCTTCCCCCGCCCCCCAAGACAAGCCTAGGTCTGCTTGCTCCAGGAACTGTCCCATTGGAAGAGGAAGGTTATCAATAATAGTCTTGGGTCTAAGGGGCTGAGAGGAAAAAGTTCTCAATTCAGGGAAGTCTCTTTCAATTCAGGGAAGTCTGAGGACCCACTCAGAGAGGAATAGGATGTGGGATCCAACTTCCCCAAGCGAAAAGTGTAGCAAGTGATCTAATGCTCCAGGAAGGGGGCAAGGTTGGTAGACTGGGGTACCTAATGGAGATTATACCTTCTTTCTAGTCAAACTGGGAAAGATCTGTCGCTTGGCATATTTTCTGCTGCCCGCCTCCAGGGAGCTTGTGATAGTGGTATGCTTACAATTTAAATAACCATTTCTCCCAAGGGGGGAGAAAAAAAGCCCTGTTTTCTAGCTTTTGCCAATCTCCATGGTGTAAACACCCCAGTGGCTGAGTTTAAGGTACCAATATAAGGAGTTGAGAGGCAATGCCCACAAGCAGCTCTTGCTCGTTGATACAAACTAACACCAGACCACTAGAAGCTTCCAGTCTAACACACATCTACAGATAAACACAGGACATAGTGACAGAGTCTCCTGATCAATTGGCATATTGGCATCAGCAGGAACAGCTTTAAGCAAGCCCCAGAGGGGAGTATGATTTAGGGGTAGCAGGAAAAATGACCACGCAGCCACTGGGCAATAGAAAACAGTACCTACATTTCTCCTTTTGGTCCCTTGGAAACATAGAAAACCAGGGGATGTCAGAGCCAGCAAAGACCGTGCCAATAATCAAGACCAATCCCCTCATCCAGGCCCTTCCAGAAGAGGAACTAAATCATGCAGGCACGGAATGATCTAGACAGCCTCTGCTTGGGACATACTTCCGTTGACAGGTCAGGTCTCCCTTCCATGACACTGGAGTATTGAGCAGAAATTTAAGAAACTAGGTCATTAAAAAAAAAGAAAAAGAATTAGAAATCTCTGGGGCCTTCTGAGCACACATAGAGGCCAAGTGACTGCCTCTACAGCTGGTGGAAAGTGGATGAAGGTGCCACCAGCAAGGAACCACAGACTCTGTTCAAATTTGTTACTCAGAGACTTGTCCCAGACACAAGATTTTTGCAGCACAGAAATGAACCCCCATGTCTGCCAGGCTCTGTCTGCCTTGGCTTTTGAATCAGAGGTGAGGAATATGCTCTATCTAGGAAGGCCGGAAAAAAAAATTCCCACATGAAGAACCCCAGCAATAATTTTCTGGGCTACATCTCTTGGGCAAACGTAATGGGACGGCAAAGTCTTTGGTGCTGGGAGCTCCAGCTCCTTTCTGCCGATAATTCATGATCCCTGAGACAATTATGAGCAATGAAAAGGCGTAAGTCAAAGGAACATCAAGTAAAGCTAGATTTAGGAAAATAACACATTACTTTAAATATCCATATATATTTAATCTGTGTTTAATAATGCAAAGAATACATTAGTCAAGGCTTAGGCAGATTCCACGTTGACGTTAGCTGCAGAACAGCCTGGCCTTCTGAAGTTTCAGCCTTGGTGCCATAGGAATGAAAACTTCTGGAGGAATGGAGCATGTCATTGCAAACCTGGGGCCTGCAGAAATGCTAACGGAGGCATTGCAGAGGTCACCACAAAGTCAGGTTTGCTGCAAAAAAATAGAACTCAGGGTGAGCCTAAGAAATCCAAAGCTCCAGTCTCTAGACTGACTGACTGCATTAGCCACCCTCTGCAAGGCAGGGCAGGGAGCAGGAGGTCACTTCATGGGGGGGAGGGGGGGAGGGGAGTGGGCAGAGGGACCAGGATTGCTGTTGCCATTGTTATTTTATACTAGGTCTCCTCTCCTGTCCTCGGGCTTTAATTCTAGACTACCAGATGGGGAATGGCTGCCTGGGTCCCAGGGGAAAATCAGAACATGTCCCCAGTGGGCAATTCCCTGGGCTCCAAGGCCTTGCTGCCATCTGGAGGGGTGAATCAGGTGAGTGTACTCAAGGATGAAGGGGGAATCGCAAGCATGGCCAGCCTTTAGTGTAATCATGCTTCTCCAACAGCTGGAAAGGGAACCAGTGGGGACACCATGCAGTATATGCCAAGTGGCATCTAGGACCTGAGACAAGAGGCTGGACTGTCAAGAAGTAGGAGAAATCCTCATGCTTTGGTTGACCATCACGCAATTTAACAATCACCAAGGCCCAAGTACTTTGTGTTTATTGCACTTTGGACAACTCCTCCCCTAGACCCAAGAGTCTCTCTCTAGGCCCACAGTTCACTCACCATCTCAACCGAGGCAGTCTCAAGAACAAAGCTACAGCAAGAAGGTATCTCAGAGACTATCTAACCCAATCTTCACAGATAAGAAGACTGAAGCCCAGAGAGGCAATGCGGATCATCCAAGCTTACCCAAGCAGTAACAGGATAGCGAGGAGGGAAGCCCAAGTCTCTGACTCCACGGAAAACACTGCCCCCCTGTTAAGCCCTGTTTCTAGTTCTGATGGTCTGTACTGAAGGAAGGCAAACATGCATTAAATGCCAGGCACTCTACTAAGAGCCTGAATATATATTATCTCCAAAAGAGTAAGCACTAGCCTACCTCAATTAAGGTTTACAGTCAGATAGGAGAACTTGCTCGCGGTCTGGCTCTGCCAGGTTCAACTGTAGGGTGGTTAGGATCAGTCATGGCAACTTCCCTAGGTGTCCTTCTGCCTCTGGCACCTCGTGGTGAACCATCCCGTAGCTTGTAGAGAACCCTCCAAATGTCATTACCAAAATTGCAAATGGGGATGTTCTAGGTCTAGTAATCCGAGCACAAAGGAAGCGATGAGGAAAAAATGAATCATCGAGCCCTGGGAAGTGAATGAATGTGCCTCTCACAAATGCCTGGGGGAAGCAGCATTGTGATCGGGTTCAGATATGACCCAACCTATACTCTTGAGTAAGCCCTGGACAACCCTGATATCCCCCCTGCCTTGTACTCGGGAACTACCCATCCCAACTCCATTCCCTGTGAAGTCATTCCAACCAGTAGAAACAGTCCAAGCTTTTTCCCAGCAAAAAGATGGTGGGTGGGGGATGCAAGGACCACCCTCCTAGATTTTGTTGTTTCAAACCTTCTTTCCAAGAACTGAGCCCCTAAAGATTTCAATTATCTGAAATTTCCTCATCCCACACGGGACTCCTCCTTTGGAGGGAAAGCCAAATTACCTCTCAGTGTCTCTTCAGGTTAAGCACGACGTTGAGGAGCATGCTCATTCTAGCAGTGGGCACTTGGAAATAACATGAGCACTGACTCACCAGTCTTTCTGAGCCAGGTATTTTGAATTTGCTCAGGGCAGGAAAATGGCCAGGGGGCTGGGCTGGGGAGGGAAGGGGAGGACCCCACGCAGATGATGGCTAACAACTATCCAACTCTGTTCCAAAAAGGGCGAGTACAGGGGAGACTCTCAGAACATATGCTTCTGCTCTTGTTGTTTCCCTGCCAGGAGTCTCCTAAATCATCATGAAATGGCTGCTTTCTGCCTGCCTCGATCATGTATTATGGGGCATTAATAAATAATGGGAGGTTGTAGGACCAAAAGGCGGGAAAACCCAAAGGGAAGGTGATGGAGAGGCATAATTTAACAAGTAAATGAAAGAAGCTATTAAATCATAGTTAAATTATGCTGGCACCGGAAAAAAAAAAAAAATGGGGTGTGTGTGTTGGAGATTTCTCGCTGCAAAATGCTTTCGATAAAATATTGAAATTTCTCTCCTGGCTGACAGAGGCATCTCCCGATCACAAGGATAGAAGTCTGTGGCCTGTCTGTGGCTCCCATTAGATACTGAGCTCGGGCATGGGCCCGGAAGAGGGAGAGTTTCTAGATGTTTCTCAGTCCATATTTTTCCTAGGATGGGTCCACAGGCACCACTTGATACCCCGTCTGGGACGCATTTCTTGCTGGTGGCCTCAGTAGCCAGGTCACTAGTCTTATGCCTATTCTCCATTGGCTCCTTTTGGCATATTTTGGGGTTCCCACCTTAGAGGAGGGGAAATACCGAGTTGTGACTTAAAAATAACTCTTGTTATGGGCAGCTTTATACTTTCTCAAGTACCGTCATAGCCGTGAACACTTTGACATTTACTATAATTCTGTTAGGTAGGAGGTCAACTCTTCCTGTGGGGAAGTCATATTTTGTTCTTATTTGTGTGCTCAAAACCCAGAGAAGTGTGCATTTAATACATACCGAACTGGATGCAGCATGCTTGGAGAGGTGAGGGAACGAATGAACTCCCGTCTTGTAGCTGCGAGGCTCAGAGAGGTTAAGTGACTTGCCCAAGACTGAACTAGACAGTGTGGGAGTTGTAACCAGCAGCAAGGCTTTCCGAATCTCAACCTGTGCTCTTTCAACACAACATGTTGTCTCTCTTCAAGGTCACACAGTAAACTAGATCAAAGCCAGTCTACGGGACCCCTGTAAATTCACACAAGCAAAAGGCAGACTCGATTTTCTCTATTGGGATTGTGTTTTCAACCGGGGTATAGACTGTTGTTGAGCATCTGAAGGACTTTGGGAGTCTCTGTATCTAAAGGAAGTTTCTAGAATCCTCCGGCAGGAGATCCACACAGAAGCCAGAACACTTCACAGTAAGTCTGTCCCTTTCCTTGTTTCCAGGGATGTGTGCTATGGTCTTGGCAGAAAAACTTACTGCCATCCAACTTCTCAAATATGCTTGGGCCCCAAGCCCCAGTGGGAGAAGCATGTGTATCGACATGCCAGGGGAATAAAGTCACAGCAGAGTAGATTTGTTTGGACAGGCGGGCTTAGTGGTCTGACAGGGTGTGCAAGCTCTCCACGCTACCCTGCATTCTAAGATAGAGCTACTTGGCAAACATATCAGAAAGCTACGGGATAAATCTATGTGGGGTCCCTGAATGGTCAGGAGTACAGAGGTTTGTGCAAACATCTTTCAAGACAGCAAAGGGACCTCTGAACCCCTTTTCAGACAGTGGCAGCTCAACCAAACTGTGAATGCTTAGGATCTTTAGACCAGGAGAGGAGATGGGAAGTTCACTTCAGCAGCCGGCGCTCACTAGCAGGATGAGACTCTGAGGTGGGCTTTGGAATCAGAGAGAACCGGACTCGACCACTTACAACTTGCTACCTATGCGACTGTAAGCAAGGTAGCTAAATTCTTTGAGCCTCAGTTTCTTCCTCTTTTGAATGGGAATATTTGAACCTGCTGAATCAATCGTATCGGATTCAGCTACAAGTGACAGACACACTAAAACCCCAAGTGACTTACACAAGTTGTGAAAGGGAAAAAATAATAATCATTTGGTTGCAGGCAGGTTTTGACTAGTAGGGTGGTTCCGCAAAACCTCAGGAATCCAGGCTCCTTCCATCAAGCTGCTTTCCCTTTCCGGAACACAGTGCTGAGATCACATGGGTCAAGATGGTTTTGCAGGTTCCAGAGACTTTGTCCAAAGTCCAGCCACCATGCGTAAGGGGAATGCACTAGGCCTCTTTTAAGGACATTTCTTAGAAGTTCTACATAACCCTTCCTCCCATAGTCTGCTGACCAGAACTGAGTCAGCTGGCCACATCTGTGCACAAAAGGGAGCTGAGAAATTTCGTTTTTATTCCCAGTGTCCGTGTGCCCAGCTGAAACTCAGAGGTTCTGTTTTTTATTAGAAGGGGGGATGAATATTGGGGGACAATCAGTATAGTCTCTCATGTCTCATTTACAGAATAAAATGAGGTGATGGTTGTAAATCATCTACTTTAGGTCCTAGCGCATAGGTAGTGCTTGGGAAATGCTCATGACTGTTATGCTTAGGGTTGATATACCTCTACCCAGGAACAGATTTCTGTGGAAAATCTTGACAATGCCTGACACTTGACTTTATCCCTGAGACACCATGAAATCCTGCCAGGTTTCTTACTGAGTTGAAAGTGAAGGTCCCAATGAAGTTGAATAGTGAGCTTGGAGAGGACTCAGGAAGAGAAATAAGGGTGAGTAAAGCATTACTAAATGGGACCCATGAGGGCGAGAGTATGAAAACTGTGAAGATTTCAACTAGAAAGCAAGTGACTTCCAGGTTGCCATACCTGTTTTGTCCATCATGGTAGCCAAACCGTTTTCCATCACCAACTGCAAGAGCAAACGAACAAGGAACAAAGCAAAAGCGGGATGATATCTGGGGTTCTCATGTATGTAGGTTTTCGTGCAGGGGATGAGATGGAGGTAGAGAGTGTATTGTCAATTTAAAGAAGATTTTTATTGGCACTTTATGGATAGCCTATGAGTATTGCTTGAATAGAAGAAGAAATGGTAATCTTGCTGGAGGAATATCAGTCAGGGTTCTCCAGAGAAATATAATCAATAGGATATACATATAGGAAACACACACACAAAGAAAGAGAGAGAGATGTATTTATGGTAAGGAATTGCGGAGGCTGGCAGGTCCAAAATCTGCAGGGTAGGTCTGCAGGCCGGAGATCCAGGGAAGAGTTGATACTGTGGTTTGAGTCCAAAGGCCATCTGCCACTGCCTGGAGAATTCTCTCTTCCTCAGAATAGGTCAGTATTTTTCTTAAAATACTCAGCTGATGAGATGAGACCCAGCTACATACGACAAGATCAGCCCTTGACATTTATGAGCTCCAAGCTATTAGAGTCATGAAGGACCCTTCAGCACACATCCAAATCCTGAGCACAGTTCAGGATGACGCCTCTAAAACCTGGGTATGATCTTGCCTTGCTCAGCTCAGAAGACTCCAGAGGCTTCATGGCCAGACAACTTCAGCACTGGCATCTCTTACCCTCACATCAAGGCCCTAACTTTCCTTTCTGGCTTTATCTACCACTCTGCCCCTGCCCATGTCCAGCACTCCAGCCAAACCTTCCTAGACTGGCTGCCTGAATCTTTTCAATGTTTGCCTGCCTCTGTGTTTCCCTTGTGATGCGTCCTCAGCCTTGGAATTCTTCGTCCCAGCCCTCAGTCTATCACAGAACTCTTCAAATGCAGTCTCAGGCTGCCTTCACCAAGAAGTCCTTTCTTTTTCATTCTAATTTGCAAGAAGAATGATTTTTTTTTTTTGTAAAAATATTTCTTCATGCCAGCAGAGTACAAAGTAAAAGATTTCTCTGTGCCATACCTCCCATCGCCACTACCAGGAACCTGTCTGGTGCCAGGTGTGAGAGTTGTGATGAGTTTGGTGAACACGTAAAGCTCTCCTACCCCCAATTAGATAAGTGGAGAAGATCTTGCCAGCCTCTAAAGTGCCCTGGCACCTGCTCTCCCTCTTCTGATACTTTATCTTGTTCTGCATTGTGTCATATGTGAACTTATCTTTATTGATCTCCACACTTGTCTTTCTTCACTTAAATGTAATTTAGGTGAGGGTCATCTATAGGTATATTAACCTATATTTCCCTACCACAGAGATTAAAACTATTGCTTCCCTATTTGGTTTAATTCATCAAATGTCTATGTGCACTTCTCCCGGGCCTTATTCAGCTAGGGACCGAGGAGGAAACAAACAAACAAACAAACAAAGAAAAGCCACACAAGCCAGCCTTTAAGAAACCTGCAGTTTAAGTGACTTCTCTCTCCCACCAAAAAAACAAATCAAAAAATGTTCGCTGAGAATTGTTACTGTCCACTCAGATACTAACTACACAGAAGCAATAGATCCCAGCTCTGTGGAGGTGATACTCATTTGATCTGAAATTGCTTACCTGAAAGTATTTAAGAGGACTTAACAAAGCAGTCATTAAATCTGAACAAATGGCAGTGACTTCAAAATAGGGAAGGGGGCAGGGAATGAGAAGACAAATCGGTGGGGAGGGGGTTAACATTGCAAAGCTCTCTAGAGGAGTGTGACTGGAGCTGGTAGTTGGAGCACCTGGGATGTTATTTATGATGCATTGAAGGCTGTCAACAGCATTCTTCTGGAGAATTCCGCCTGCAAGGGGGAAGTCATTAAAAGAGGAGGCCTTGCTGCCACACCGGAATGGATAGAGCCTTCCAGCTTCTAGTTTAATCCCTCTGACTCTGGAGATGAATTTCTTTTTCTGTTGATCTTCCCTGATCCACAGTCATCGACCCTTATTTATATTTTCAGCCAGTGTAGCATATATAGTGAAGAGGCTCTGGTACCAGAAAGACCAGGGTTCAAAGGCCAACACTGACAGATCCTCATGGGGGGACAGCTAGAGCAACTGAGAACCCACATTTCTTCATCTGCAAAATGGGAATAACAGCATCTAATACATCGGGCTTTTGTGAGGGTGAAATTTAATTGCATTTGTGAAATGATCTAGTGCAAATGATTGGAGGCAAAACACATGCTCGATGAACAGGAGCTATTTTGTTGTTTGGCCCATAACCTCTCACTAGAGCATGATCATTTTCAAGAGAGGGAGAGTCCATCTTCTGCTCCTCTGTGTTCCAGAGCTTAGCCAGGTACCCATACACTAAGAGCATTCATTAAATTCTGCCCAGTTTCCTACCCGGGCTTGAAGAACTGGGCTCCCGGAGGAGATGCAAATACACAAGCTTCCACACCAGCCGTGAAGCCAGCAAGGGGGGTGGTGGGCAAAAAGTATGCCATGCAGATCTACAAGATGGTTTAAAAGCCCAGATAAGGATGAAAATAGGGTATCAGTACAAGCCAGAGTGTGAATGCCCACAGGACGTTTCCCATTAGGCTATGCGGGAGCTTGAAATGCCTTGTCCAAGACTTAGCTTTTTTCAGGTTTTGTTTTGTTTTTGTTTTTGTTTTTTCAAGACAAGGTTAAATATGTAAAGAGAGAGTTTACATTTTGTTCTGCGGAAAGAAGATATTTTTGTGAAATATGACATCTTGTGCAAGAGGCCAAAGCTATAGCTCATGAGAAAACATGGCTTTGAGGCAATGATCTGAAATTTTGAGAGAACAAATCTCAAATCCATGTACTGATCCCAAGGAAAGCAAAATGCCCCCAAAGAAGAGATGAATATGGATGATTTGTTCCACTTTCCTTGGGCCTCATGAACACATATTTTCTTACCGAATCTCACTCTATGTACTGTACACAAGATCAAACTTGGAGTAGATGAGATCAATATTGAAGCTCTGTCTGAGATTTCATCTCTTTAATACCCTTCTCATTTCCTTTAGTGGTAGAAATAGAGCTAATCTCTGTCTTTCAAATAGTTGGTTTGTATTTTTTGATTGGGGAGAATTAAATTGAATTAGATGGGTATGGGTTGGTTTTTAGAACCATTAAGTCTGGCATAATGGACATACCTAGAGAAAACATTTACATAAGAAAAATCAAAGCTGGACTCATTTTTTTATCCAGTGCTCTGACCTCTATTGGAGCTCTGACAAGCGGAATTTAGCTGAATATTTCTTAAGATGGTACATATAACAGAAAATGCATCCATCCCCTAAGATACCTATATAAATCAACATTTCCTTTGCTAAAAGGAAAAAAACTACCGAAAAAAAAGAGAGAGAGTGTGTGAAACAGAGAGAGAGAGAGAGATCTTTTCAAATATTTATGGGCATATTTTCCATTTGGGTCCTTATTTGAATTTTACTCTCATTTAGAATACAATTCTGACAACTCCATCACTTATGCCAGCCCTGGCAATATTCCATGAAAAAACACCAATATAACACAAAATCTAGATGCGAAGAGGATTATGATGTCATATTAAAAGAAGGGAAAGGAGCATTAAAATCAGAGACCTATCTGAAATGATCAGAAATGAAATTCTCTTTAGGATAAAATGGTCTTCCAGCAATGCAGCCATTTAAAATAAGATTAAAGTGATATTTTATAAGAACGAAAGCAGAATGCAAACTGTCTTTCCCTGAATGAACTTAAATTTGCATACAATGAAGGGTAAATGAAAAAGAGAGCATTTTTTAGACTATTAGACTCAAGCTTCTCCACTCTGTTCAGCGATTTCTCCACACAGGCTCCTGCATCACTGACATTCAGGGTCCCTGGTAGTGATGCAAACTCTAGGGCCCCATCACATCAGACTCAGAATGTGTAAGAGGGAGAGGGGTCGTCTACATTTTGAACAAGCCCCCAGGTAATTCTAAAACCCACTGGTGTTGGAGAACCTCTGGTTTGGCAAGTCTCCAGAAAGTACGGGTGGACCAGGACAGAATTCCGAACATGCTTTATATCCCAAAACTGTTCCTTCAACAGTCCTGAGTTTGAACCCTTCTCATCTCTATCCAATCGAGTGACATTAAACCAGTCCCTTAATCTCTTTAGGCCTCAGTCTCCTCATTGGTAAATAGGAAAATGTGTTTCAAAGGTTACCTTGAGCACTGGGGAGGTGAGAGTCTTCTATAAAAGCACTGCATCATAAAAGTCATTCCTTATTACCGTTATTACTACTATATGGCCAAGAGTCTGATCATAAAAGATCATTCTGCCTAACTAGCGGCATTGCCACTGCTAAGAGAAGGCATATAAAGACCATAAACTAAGGAGGCCAGAAAATAACTAGCTGGTAAAGCTCTGTGTGATCATCAAATGCTTGTCTAGAGTAAATATGAGTCAGTTGGCTGGCATATCCTGGGATGCAAAAATATTGATGGGAACGACAAAGGAGGATTGCGTCGGGACGCAGCCACGGTGATGTGCGCATGACCAGAGGATGGGGAGCATGTGGTTTTGCTTCTCAGAAGCGTCTGGACCATGGGGATTACAGACAGGTGACTGTCTTCGTGGAAGATCTGGGGACTGAAGTCAGAGAGGAAAAAGGCAGTTTCCAGAGACTCGTGTCCGAGATAAAGTGTGTCTGGATGGAGGAGGGTGAGGCAGAAATGGCATTTAGAAATCACAGCAAGGAAACAAGGAGGCAGCCTGAGATTAAAGTTGATTTCCAACTCTGCAGCAAATCATCAGAATGCCAAAACGGATGGAATTTTAAGATATTCCCCTGATTATGAAGGATGCCAGTTTAGCTACTGAAAACCAGAGGCCTGCCCTCCTGGTAGGTTTGCTGCACCTGTGGTTGGGGAAGGGAGGAGGGAGGGGAAGGGGGAAGGAGGGAGCTGTGCTTCTGGAATGGGAACTGGTACAGCAGGATCAAAAGCATCTGCATTCCAAAGAGGCAGAGCTCTGGCTTTTCTTTGTGTCAAACTCTTGGAGTTAGTTAAACTTCGGAGGGTCCCTTCTCTTGAAGCTCAGATAAATTGATGGTCTTCCTGGAAGTTCTAGGCTGTGCCCAGCTTTTACTCATTCTGTTCCCTTGTCTGGAAATGCCCTTCCTTGCCCCTGTCTCTGACCTTTGAAGGCGTAATTACTCCAAGTGTGGTAAAGACTGAGTCAAAGTATCAACTCATCCACCACCACCACCACCATCCCTTCATTATATCCATCCCTCCCTTCTCTCGGACCTGTGCCTATGGGCCCATGTTGAGGAGATTCCGTGAGGTCAAAGACTACATCTAATTCACTACATGTCTCTCTAGATGCCTTCTTCCGTATGGTAAGGATGCTCAACACACATACATGAATAATACCACTTCATCCTCTACCTTTACTGGGCTTTGGGATGTTGTTCACCCTGAACTGATAAAACACCATCCAGCAGACCCAACAGAGCCATGGGATTCTCTGTTGATTACAGGGAGGATTTAAAAAAAGCTGCTTCCATGTCAGCAAGCCAGAGGATCACAGTAAAGGGCTGCCTTTAACCAAAACCCCGTGTAAGGAGAGATCATGTATTATTGAAGGCTAAGGCCCTGGGACCCCAGTCTGCCCTTTCTCTGCCATCAGACCTGCCCTTCCTCACACGGTTGCATATGGCCAGGGTGCCTCAGCTCAGCGCATGTTGTGAGATCTGACGTCTCCATAGAACTCTCTCTATTGGTTGCCTGGCTCCCTACTGATTAAAGCCATAGCACAGACCAAATCAAGGAGACTAAAGATGTCAAGTCTCTGAACGTGGCTCCTTTGGACTCCTGGAGGAAGCAGCCAGGTGGAACTCCAGTTCATATGCTGGAGTTTTTAGCTCGGCCTTGGTTTTGAACATCCTAGTGAGCAAGTCCATATTAATAGGACATTCTCAAGCAGGGAAATGCAACTCCAGCTTCTGTTCTCAAAGGGCTCAAAGACTGTCTGCCCTGGAAAGGAATTTAAGATCACGCGATCCGACATCCTTATTTCAGGAAGAAACTGAAGTCAGACTGGAGAAGGGACTTCCCCGAAGGTACATGTTCCTGGCAAAAGTGGGGTCACAGGGGTATAGGTTTTCAACCTCTCCTGCAAGGCCTTCTACTCTAAGGAAAGCGACACTTCAGTTTCCCTTAATAAAGCATCCCAGATCTTCATAGTCCTCCCAGCCTGAGTACAACTTCCCACTTGGTTTACAAAGGGGTCAAGAAAATCCCCTCAGGGAGAATGCAGAGAAGGGACAGCTCACTTGAACGAGCTAAACTTGGCCTGCTGAGGTGCTGTACCTTCTCTGCTTCTTCTGCACACAGCATCCCCCACTGCATGCCACCCTCCCCCCATCACCCACCGCCCGCCTGTCTTCACACAGCACCTTCTCAGGCAGCATTTCTCTGGTCTCCGTCTCTAAATCGACACTGTCATCTGCTGTCATCTCTCTCGGGTTTTCAGTCTCCATGGTAATTATCATGACCTGAGATTATGGTGTTTATTTATTTATTTTGTTTATTGTTTGTCTTCTCATCCCAGAATGCAATCCTCAAAAGGTTAGAGACCTTCTTTGTCCTGTTCTCTTTGGCATCCTCAGCACCTAGAAGACTCCCTATTTTGTTTTTGTTTTTTGTTTTTGTTTTTGTTTTTTGTTTTTTAAGACTCCCTATTTTGTAAGTGACTGAATGAATGAACGGAAGAGCAGATGAACTCTGGCCGTCCCTGACCAGAAAACAGAAGTAGTGTGCACCCAGAGGGGAGGGAGGAAAGGATCTTTGATACCAGCTGGTGAAGTCTAGAATGTTCACACTTAATGGCCACATTCTCTTAGTTAACTACAAGTCAAGAGGAGAGAGAAGATAATGTTGAGCTGACTGTTTGGAGCAAATTGTCTGATTTATTCAAAGAGCTGGTGTGGCATTTTAATGCAGCGGTGATACACCATCATTGGCACTACACACATGCACGTAGGGAATGTGGGTGCCCACATATGCTCACTCACACCCTCCTATTTCCTCCTATTAGATACCCCAAGAAAAACTCTCAAACTAAAAATGTCATAATGTTGACAAATTGCTCAAGGGAATCTACCTCTCCATGGAATCAAAGACAGAAGAGAGGCTGGTCTATTGGGAAAAATAAAACAAAGTCCAGAAATAATTATATTTGTCAGTTTTCGCTGGAAATACTTATTTAGCCCAGGAACTAGCAAAGGAGTCTTGAAAAAACAGACTTTTTGACAGCATTTATCTGTTTTTTCATACAGATATAGCCCCTCTGCTTTAGAGGTACATCCAATACTAAGATGTGAACATCTTACAACTTAAAAAAAAAAAAGGAAAAATTTGTTTTTTAATAAAGAAATGCCCACAGTGCAATTTGTTTCTCATTAAGTGGTGTACTTGTCCAACCATAGCAGGGAATTTAGAAGGAAACAAATTCAAACTCCAGTTCAATTTACTTTTTCCTGTTTAGCTGCAAGCTCAGTAGGTGATCTTATAAGTTGACAGGGGTAACATTGCACCTATTAGCACTCGTCAACCAAAAGTAGATTGTTCGGGTTTCAATAAATGTTTTTTTGAATTGGTTTGGGTTGGTGAGAAAATAAATTAAGTCAGAAACTCTTTGAGGCAAATCACATATTGAAATGAGCAGTTTGATGCACAACTCCCCATCCCCCCTCCTCAAGAAAAAAAGGAAGAAAGCATAAGCCCTGCTTTTCTAAGCTGTGAGAATTTCTACTCGTGTTACATCTGTGAACACTTCATAAGGCAATGTCTACGGTTTGATTTTTATAGCCCGTGTTTGATTGGAGTTTGCATGACATCTGGGGCTGTATTTTTAGAGAA
This sequence comes from Canis lupus familiaris, assembly GCF_011100685.1. Taxonomy (NCBI): domain Eukaryota; kingdom Metazoa; phylum Chordata; class Mammalia; order Carnivora; family Canidae; genus Canis; species Canis lupus. The sequence goes on along the minus strand of NW_023330781.1, from coordinate 46,542 downwards.
ATTTTGAAGCTAGTGATTTCCAGTGTTTAATCACCAGAGTATTTATTTTCTACTATAGCGTAATTGTCCATGGCTCCACATTTATCTTTTACGGGAGCAGTGCAAAATGAAAATCAGAGTGAATTAGCAACTTGCTCTTGTATCTGTCAAGGCTCAATGGCTCTTACCTGCTCTAGAGGCTAAAAGCCAATGTGCTGACCTCACCATGTTGGAAAAATTGAACACATGGCTGTTGTCAAGGACAAGACACTGTCAGTCACAAGAACAAAGGGAGCAGAAAAGGCTAATGAGGGAAGAGGCTACACACCCCAGACAGGTACACGGCACCCCGCCCCCTCTGCTCAAAACCTGGGGTCAGGGTGGTGGCCCTGCACAAGAGAAGCCTGCGCAGAAACCGTGTGCACCCCCTTTCCACCTAGAAGGAAAGCACCACAAACCAGCAGCCTGCTCCTCCAGTGAGGGAGTGAATAAACACTTGCTTTTCCTTTCCAGTCTAACAGCCTGGTGTGCACACAAGTAAGAACCACAACGAAGGCCGCTCACCTGCGCACTCGCCAGGGCTTCTCCTACCCAGCATTATGGTGTTTGGGGGGCCGATTTCTTTTGTTCGGTTGGTTGGGTGTTATTGTTGACCTCTTTTCTTCTGCTTTCGATTAAGCTACCGCAAGTCAAGAGATAGTGGCCCCCTAGACCAAAATCTAAGAAGTGATTTGCCCAGGATCATGCAGTAGGTTAGGGAAAGAGCCAATCTTTGCAAGATTCCTTCACATAAACCAAAACAGGTAAGGTGGGGTGAAGGAGAGAGAGGGCACGGAGAGGGCTGACATTTATAAGAGCTGCATGTAAAGGGAAGGTTTTAAGAGAGAATTGATGGATGGGGTTTCAGCAGCCCAGCCGTCCCCTCCCACTTCTGGCTTCTACTCCCCCACCCCGCCCTGAACCCCCCTGTACACTGAGTTCCGTCTGGGCAAGTCCTGAGCTTCTGGAATGTGTCTTCGCCTTCCTTATCTGGGAGCTAATCACTAAATAGCAGGTGGCGGAGATTCGGTTTTTCATCTCTCTTGTTCTCTCCTCTCTTTCGCTCATTTCCTCCGGGCTGTGAATTTCTGAATCCCAAGCAGGAAACCTCCCTGATGTGTTCCCACCTGGAACATCACTCTCCTTTTCTTTGTTTGGAGAGGACAGAAAGATGCAGGGAGAAGCAAGAGAAGAGGCTGCTTTAACTGAAGAGGGGAAGAAAGACGTCAGTATTTAAGTAATAACCCACACACTCTCTGACGACGGATGCACACACATTTTTTGGAAATCCAAGCGTTCCTTCTTTCAACTCCTAGATTTCCCTACTCATCTCCCCTCCAGCCTTGTCAGTCTTACAAGACAAAGGGTGTTTACTGGGTGTCACTTCAGTTATCAACACTCGGCGCAAATAGGTTGACAGAGGAAATAGGCAAAGTACCCTTGCAAGCCTGTTTGGGGTTGAAATAACAACTAGAGGATCTAGAGGCTCACAGAGATCAGCTTACCTTTTGCTCCTACAAATGTTAGAAACTGGCTCTTGAAAGAAGCCGTCATCAATGTCCCTGTCTCAGCCGGTATTGGGAAGTTCCAGGCCTTCTAAGCTGCGCACTCTGTCCTCTTCATGGATCTATCATTTAGGGAGGGAGTTCGAGAGGTCAACTGGGGCTGGCTCCCACTTTTAGCTATCATGTGCCTCTAAACCCAGAGGCCAGTGTTTGTGGTCTACTGAACATTAGGCTCCCTGTGGGGGAAAATGGAACAAAATAGGGGATGTAAATCTAAATCCATGATGTCCAGTCTGTGGGCTCCCATTGATGGGGGCACCGTATTTGCATGAATCAGTACCTGCAGACGGACTAAAGAGGATGACTCACGTACATATACTCTGACACTTCTTTTTTAAGAAAGATTTTATTTATTTATTTGAGAGAAAAAGCAAGAGAGCACAAGCAACAGGAGTAGCAGAGGGAGAGGGAGAAGCAGGTGCTACGGAGCCCTACAGGACCCCGGGACCCCGGGATCATGACCTGAGCTGAAGGCAGACGCTTAACCCACTGAGCCACCCAGGCATCCCTACTCTGACACTTCTAGTGTATTAATTTATTCATTCTACAAATAAGGCACAGAGGGTGCCTACTTTGTGCCAGGAACCAGACTGCATGCAGAGTATATAATAGATAGTAAACAAGTCAGACCAACTCTGTCCTCGTAGTGCTTCCAAGTCCAGTGGTGAAGACAGGCACAGAGAGTCACAGAAATGCAGGGTGACAGCAGGAAGTCAGCTTCAGGATCGCATATAGAAAAGACTGTGGACATTGCTGCTAGAAACATCGGGGTGCAGGTGTCCTCGTGTTTCACTGCATCTGTATCTTTGGGGTAAATCCCCAACAGTGCAATTGCTGGGTCGTAGGGCAGATCTATTTTTAACTCTTCGAGGAACCTCCACACAGTTTTCCAGAGTGGCTGCACCAGCTCACATTCCCACCAACACTGTAAGAGGGTTCCCCTTTCTCCATATCCTCTCTAACATTTGTGGTTTCCTGCCTTGTTAATTTGCCCCATTCTCACTGGTGAGGTGGGATCTCATTGTGGTTTTGATTTGTATTTCCCTGATGGCAAGTGATGCAGAGCATTTTCTCATGTGCATGTTGGCCATGTCTATGTCTTCCTCTGTGAGATTTCTCTTCATGCCTTTTGCCCATTTCATGATTGGATTGTTTGTTTCTTTGGTGTTGAGTTTAATAAGTTCTTAATAGATCTTGGACACTAGCCCTTTATCTGATACGTCATTTGCAAATATCTTCTCCCATTCTGTAGGTTGTCTTTTAGTTTTGTTGACTGTATCCTTTGCTGTGCAAAAGCTTCTTATCTTGATGAAGTCCCAATAGTTCATTTATGCTTTTGTTTCTTTTGCCTTCGTGGATGTATCTTGCAAGAAGTTACTGTGGCCGAGTTCAAAAAGGGTGTTGCCTGTGTTCTTCTCTAGGATTTTGATGGTTTATGTATACAATGGAATATTACTCAGCCATTAGAAATGACAAATACCCACCATTTGCTTCGACGTGGATGGAACTGGAGGGTATTACGCTGAGTGAAATAAGTCAGTCGGAGAAGGACAAACATTATATGGTCTCATTCATTTGGGGAATATAAATAATAGTGAAAGGGAATAGAGGGGAAAGGAGAAGAAATGGGTGGGAAATATCAGAAAGGGAGACGGAACATGGAAGACTCCTAACTCTGGGAAATGAACTTAGGGGTGGTGGAAGGGGAGGAGGGCGGGGGATGGGGGTGACTGCGTGGCGGGCACTGAGGGGGGCACTTGACGGGATGAGCACTGGGTGTTGTTCTGTATGTTGGCAAATTGAACACCAATAAAAAAATAAATTTATTATTAAAAAAAAAACAAGAAAAGACTGTGATTACCAGCCTTCAAATTCCTTCAAAGGTGATAGCCTCTACTATTAAGCATTTGCTCCACCCATGCATTTCTCAAATGTAAGTATCTTTATCTGCAGGTCTATAAATTTTTTGAGATTAAAATGTGCTCCCCATCCTGAAAGCGGTTGGACACCGCTGACCTAAATCATCCCCAAGAGATGCCTTTTCTATCCCAGATGAATGAATTAATCGCAAGAAGGGATATTCCGCCAATATTCCGACAACTCCCAGCTGGACCATTCTTTCTTAGATTTGAGCTTATGTTGCTTCATGGAAAAGTGAATTTCAGAGCTCTCTGTACCCCGTCATCCAGGAATGCCACCTCTCTGGGGAACCCCGGAGAAATCAAGAAAGAACATACTCATTTGGTCATAGATTCCAGCTCCCCCGAGGACAGAGAGCAACCCCACCTCCACGCTTGACTTGGGTGAGGTTGGAGGCAAGGGCTTTGTGGTTGATTCTGGTATGCTGTAGAAGAGCCGACCTGGAGCCACGGGACGTGACTTGTTGCTCTATTAGACACGCTAGATAATCTCCTGAAACAAAGAAATAAAGCAATGATTCGATGGGAGGATTTTCCTGTCAAGAATTATGATTGCAAAAATAACCCAGAAAATATAGCTTTATTTGAACAGGGCCAGGCAAGATAATAGACCGGAAGACCTGTTAAATGTGAGGTCCCGTTTAAATCAAAATGATCCACCAAATCTCAGCTCCCAGTGGGGTCTCTGTTTGTGCATTCAAGAGTAGAAATACGATAGGAACAAACACTTTTAGCGTCAATTCTGTCTTAGACAATGTGATGGGCAAAGAGCAAGGAAATGTGGCCTTTCAAGTGGCTTCTCTTAGTAAAGAAAAGGTAAATAAACAGCAATGCTCATCTAAAAGATAATTAAAGAGTATTTGAGGCTTCGTGACATGGGCACAGCAGCAAGATTGCAGGGGTAGGGGGGTGCTGGGGGAGGGTGAGGGGGGACTGCGCAAGCCAACCTGTGCAAGAAGCACTAAGCTTTGAGTTCTGTGTCTAATCTGAGTCTTTAAACCTTTGGCGAGTCACTCCCTTCTTAGGTTCAACTCAGTTTCCTGACCCATCAAATGCCAAAGTTTACTCCCAGCTCCTGGCGCTAGGATTCCAGGCCCCACACCAAAAGGAGCTTCATAGAAAGGTCACCCTAACCCATCAGCCACCGTGGTGCTTCCTGTGAACTTCTCACAGCAGGACAGGAACTCCGCCTATCTGCATGAGGCCTGCCTTGCAGGAGAAGGTATTCTCTGACTGAACCCAAAAGTCTGTATCCTCAGGTCCTCGCCCCATGAGAAAGGATATCAAAAAGCCACGTGGTGAGGATGATCTGGGGTCAGCCTGTGGAAATAGGATCTGTCCAAGCAGGGGCTGGAAATATAAATGCATGTATCGTAGGTCTCCCTCCCTTACCTCCCCCCCACTCCTACCGTGGCTATCCCCCCTAAAAAAAAAAAAAGAAAGAAAGAAAGAAAGAAAGAAAGAAAGAAAGAAAGAAAGAAAGAAAGAAAGAACACAGCAGATCTTTGGCACACTTAGACCTTGCCCATTTTCAGCCCTTGTCTTTCTTTCACTGAGGTAATATCTTTACCTGCTGCCAACTGGACCTGTCGGTGTATGCAACTGTTGCTTCATTCTGACTCATCACAGCTCGCTTTGTGGCACTGAACCCAGGAGCCACTGTTCCCTGGTGATCTTTGGCCTACTTCTAAGACGCTGCAGGGCAGTCAGGAAGCTTGGAGCGGTGCACTGACTTTCCCTCGGTGAAGTCAAAAGCCTTGGGCACAGCTACCTCCTGGTCCCCTTTAAGCCCTGCTGAGAAGCCACAATGGAGAAGTGCCAGGAACCCGTCCTACATCCTGTTAATGCCATAGGAAGGGACTTCCAAAAGTAAAAACTGGACATCCAAAGCCCCCAGAAGGCAACGCGCTTGCCATGACCTCCAGAATCAACTAGTTCGGGAAGTCAGGCACAGTGGAAGAGTGCTTGCATTTCGAGATCAGATAAACCCCAGTTGGACCAACTGGGGGTGCAACACAGTGCAACACAGAACTGGTCATGGTTCCACATGCTCTGCTGTTTTTTTTAATTCCATCCTTGATTGTCCTACCTCCTCTTTCTGGAATTCTCTACCCCATCCCATGGCCTCTCTTCACTGAAGTAACTCCTGCTTATCCTACTCAGTTCAAACATCACCTCCTTCAGGAAGCCCTCCCTGACCCACCCCAGCTGCATTAGATGCCCCTCTTGGTGCTTAGCCTAATGCTCAATGTATGGCTCTGTCATTGCATTTACCGTATTATTGGGTAATTGCTGTCTTCTTCTCCTGCCCCGAATTTCTTGTTGGCCAGAACCAACACATTTTAGTCATCCTTTTTTCTCCAGTGCTTAATGCATCACCTAGTATGTTCATTAAGTGAATAAATAATCTGTCTCATTCACTTATTAGCAGTGTGTTCTGGGCAATTGAGTTCACTTCTCTGAACCTCTGTTTTTTCATCTGTAGATTGGAAGTAAGAATCCACCTCTCGTTGAGATGTTGTTCAGATTAGAAGTAGCGTATAGAAAAGTCTACTGCATTGGGGATGCCCACGCATGGCAAATTCCTGTGCACGGAGCTGTGGATCTGCACGGGGTATGAAAAAGAAAGAAAAAGAAGCAAGCTCATTTATGTGCAATGAAGACTCCTGCTGTCAGCATGCAGTCCTTTCTCCCTGGAGATACCATCCCAGCCAATAGCTCTCTCACTGCAGGAAGCCTGGAAGTCTCTTTCTTTGTTTGTTGTTGTTGATTTTTCGTTTTCTTTTTCTGTAAATGAGAAACACATAGCAGATTGTTCCTAAAAGTTTTCTCGGGACTGCAGGTCTCTAGCTGGGTTGACTGATTAGCAGAGTTACTCTTGTCATTTCTCCCATTGACATAAGGCCCTACAAGTCTAGACACCCTTTCCCCCATTCGCACATCTATCCTAAATAGGTCCTTTCAAGTGAGGTCAGGCTTACCCAGAGAGCTTCTGGTGATTTATCCACACACTTCAGGAAGGAAAAGAAGAAGCAGCTTCTGGTGATTTATCCACACACTTTGGGAGGGAAAAGAAAAAGCAGCAGGGATCTGAGCCCCTAGAAACTTGACAAGTAGCCTGGCATTTGGAGGGTTTGCTCAACGTGACCAGAAAAGTTTCCAAGCAATGGAGATTATAAAGGGCAGATTTTCAGAAGCCAGGTAATCCTGTGGTGTCAAGTGCTGGCCGCAGCCTGTAATATCATGCCACAGGACCATCACTACCCATTCCCAGTCCCTCCAAGACATACGTGCACAGCGGCACCCCCCCACTCACATGGGCGCGTGCACGCACGCGCGCGCGCACACACACATGCTATACAACCTCCCTTCTGGGAATATGCAAGGCCCTCCATTGCTCAAATCCCCACCCATCCTCTGGTGAGTCAGGCTGAATCAGATCCCTTGAGTTATCCACAGCATATGCAAATCAGGGTTCATTTATTCATCAATCTTTTATTAAGCAAGTTCCCAGTGCCGGCTCTGTGCTAGGTACTGCAGGCCAATGCCTTCTGGAACTGCAGGCCAAGCCACTCCATAGGGGAGAAACAATTGTGGTCAGAAAGTATGGTAAGGCGAGGGCTTGGCATGAAGGTATGGCCTGAGGAGAGATCTGTGCTGAGCCAGGCACAGATCATTGGTGTTGAATTCATTCTGCAAGGACATGCAAGAGGGTGCCAGACTACTCCTGGGGACCTGCGACACAGCCATCAAAGCAGGGGCTGGGTGCAGTGGTAAGATAGCAGGGCAGGGCCACGGATCGGAGGAAGAGTAAATCGGAGGGCTTCCCACAGAATTTCTACCACTTTTAAACTCAACTAAGGCCAAAGAACCAAGAAACACTTAAGCCACTTCCCCATGGTTGCCTCCAAAGCATCCTAGGATCCAAGAAGTAAAGAGAAAGGGGCTCCTTACAGAGAAAGTGACTGAGTGACACGAGGCCTAGCTTGGATCTGGCAACATAGGCTACTCTGGAGGGTTTTAAACATGTTAGCAAATGCACACAATCATCCCTGGGATACCCCTTCCCTTGAATCTGGGCAGGTTTCTGACTTGCTTGCAATCAGTTGAATGTGTCAGAAGTGATGTTCTGTGACTTCCAAAGCTACAGGGCAAAAGGCCTGGCAGTTCCTTTTTCCCTGGAGCACTTACAGTCAGAGCCCTGGACTCTGAGCCACACATCAGACAGGCCACCTCGCTGTAAGGCAGCTCAAGCCTGTGGAGTGGCCACGTGTGGGTGTCCTGGCTGCCAACCCACTGAGATCCCAGCCCACAACGAGTGCCACCTGCCAGACCTGTGAATGGATGAGATTCCTGATGACCCCAGCCCCATGCTTCCCCAACTGAGGGCCCAGATATTGTGAAGGAGAGATAAGCAGTCCCTGCCATCTCCTGTTTGAACCCCTGGCCCACAAAGTCTGTGAGCAGAACGAGACAGTTTTGTCTTACGCATCTGAGTTTGGGTGATGTGTAGTGAGTGGCAGGGCCTCAGTGATCCAATGATCCCAGAGGTGAGGCTGAATGGTGTTTGGAGAAGGAGAGGGGGACGCACAAATAGAGGATGACCCTGTGGGACAATGGGAGAAGGACAATGTTCTGAATGATGCTGTTTATACTCTGTTTCCTTTTGTGAAGTGAGAAAGGAACCGAGGGCAACCCCATTTCACATGGGATGACTGGTCTTGCCTCTGTTGGCCCAGCCTTGCAGTGAGTGCTGGGCACTCACGCCATGGTGGCATGGCCTGCCCCTACTGCCTCTCTGGTCTAGGACAGGGGCTTCCTGCCCCTCAGAGGGCCTCCTCTGGTGAGAAGCCAATCAATGGGACGTCAGTGCTATGACGGATATGATTTGAAAACCTGCAGTCAAGAATTCATCATCAGCCAGAGAGGGAGGTCACTTCCGATGACTTAGATCTAAGCAGGAGCTTCTGCTTTTTGTCCCTGACTGTCTCCCAGGGGTGCTTCAGGAGGTGATGAGGATTATGTCTCCCCAAAGGTGTCCCAGAAATCATCCAGTTATCTCTGAGATGGTTTGTAGTCATCTATTAGAAACCCCTCCAATAGCCTTGCTTTAGGAGGAAAGGGAGGAGGTCCTCAGTGGACCAGGTTAGGGGTCTGGGAGCTGGCCCAGCAAGAGGACGACAGATTGGGGAGCATCCAGGACCTATGGAGTCCATGAGGACCATCTGGCCCCTCCACATTCAGTGGGGAACCCAAATCTGCAGGGTCCACCTACTGACCTCTGTTTGGATTTTCTGAGCAGCTCCATCTTCCAAGGATCCACGTGTATTGTCAGAAGGGCTTTTCAGTTTGCTCTTATCTCAATTTCCTCCTTTAACTTAATGGGTGACTGAGACCTGAAGCTGTAGACTCTGAACTAGAAGGGACCTTAGAAATCACCTCGGGCAATCCCCAGGAAGGGAAAGTGACTTGTCCATGGTCACACAGCAAGGATTCATAAGGGTCAGAACTGGAACTAAAACTAGGGCCCCTGGCTCCCAAACCAAGGCTCTTCACACAGTGCCATCAGACCACCCAGATGGCCTTCTCCCTAGAGAGCATGAATTCAGAGAATAGAGCTCAGCCAAACTCCTGCGTATCAAAGGTCCCATCTGCAAAACCCCACTCCTTCTCTCTCTCCTCCCTACGCTAATCCTAGCCCCCAAAACCTCTAGAATATTTTGGAGTAAGCAGAAAGACGATCTGCCAAGGCAGTGTTCTACTCCTTAGGCATCCTTAGAATCAAAGCTCCTGGTCATTCTAGGAATTAAGATTTTCCCACCTACCCTTTCTCCCCACCTGCCTCTGACCTCATGTCTGCTTTTTTCATTTCTTTGGCCACATGAAGCATGTCACATGGCCACACTTCTGTATAGATCATTTCCTATAAATGCAAACAACACTATATCTGAACATACGAATAAAACTTAATTTTGGCCATGTGCTTGTTTTGTTTGTTTTGTTATGTTTTTTTTTCAATAAACCACATCCCTTGAACACATTTTCAAACCAAGTAAATACCACGAAAAGAACATGATTATTTGCCGACAATGGAAAAATCACTTAGACATAAATGTTGTAATAGGAGGGCAGCCTGACTTATACTTGTTTGTGTGTCTATTTTTCCCACAGGAACTGGCTTCTAAAGAGTTCACATCAGGTCTTTTGCAATTCTGCATCCCTTACAACCTCACATATCTATGTTTGTTAAATTATCTCTCTATAACTCTCTATAACTCTATAACTCTATCAATGTTTGTTAAATTGAATTTTGTTTAATTTAGTGAGCGCTCGCTATGTGATAGGCAGAGTGCCAGATGTTTTCACAGCTTTTTAAAAAGTGACTCCCATGACTATCCTGTATCAGGTATTTACTGCCACTGTAAGATGTTTTACAAACCACCCTAAAAGTCTAGTAGTTTAAAGCAAGACTGTCTTATCTTGCGTGGGTCTCCACGTTGGTCAGCCAATGCTGCTGATCTAGCCTGGGCTCCACCCATCTCAGGGAAGCACATTCATGCACCTGTGGTTCCCTGGAGGGCAGCTGGGGGAAGCTGATCTAAGATGACATAAGCCTGGGTGACAAGAATGATTGGGGCCTCTCCCCACATGAATTTTCACTCTCCAGCGGGCTTCCCCAACCTTACGTTCGGGGTGGACATAGTAGGATTCCAAGAGGGCAGAAGCTTGCAAGTGCTTTAGAGCTCTAGGCTCAGCACGGACATGCACTCATTTGACCACACTTTGTTGGTTAAAGCGAGTCACAAGGCAGCCCAGACGCAAGGGCTGAAGAAATCAATTCTCCCTCTTGAGGGAAGAACCAACAAAGTCCCATTGCAACGCATTGAAGGATTACGCTCATTTTCACAGTCAATCCCCACCACGTAAGTCCAATTTTAAGATGAAGAAAGAAAATGGATGGAGTTTAAAGATTTATTTAAAATGTTATACAATTGCATTGTGGCGAGGGTTGCACAACTCTATAAATTTACTAAAAATCATTGAACTGTATACTTTCGATGGCTGGCTTTTATGGTATGTAAATTTTCCTCAGTAAAGCTGTTTAAAAAAAGCTGAAAAAAATTAAATCTGTTGAAGATCATTCAACTCATAATCCAAATCTGCATTTAAACTCAGGTATTCTAGTATGAAATTCAGCAGTCTTTCCAGTGAACTATATTTATCAGACATAAAGTATCTGATTTTCAGAATCAGAGGGTCTAAGGGTGAAAGAGATCTTCTACAGATTATTTTGTTCGTCCCTCTTTCTTCAAGCAGTCGAATGTGTAAGCCTTCTGGTGCAGGTGCAGACTTCTCTTCTTAGGCTGAAAAATAGAAACAGCACTACGAGAAACCTGAGCCAGGTGGAAAAAAAACAGGTCTCGTCTTCTCAAATGCTTTTAGGATCCAGGATGATCGGTACTGATAAAGAACTCGGACCCATTGTTTTTGGAACCAGAAGCTGCAGATGGTTCTTTCCATTTTAGCTCCTCTCATCTTACACTGACCATATCCTTTTGCCAGAGTACCTAGTGGGCTTAGATTCTGGTATCAAGAGCAAGAGCATTTATCTTCTTATTTTATTACCCAGTGTCCAAATCGAAGTGTCCTCCTTGGAGCTGAAAGTGGTTGCAGTCAAATTAAAGCTCACCTAAGGAACTTCTTTTGGGATTGAAAACCTCCAACAGGAAGACACTGGGAATAACGACAGTTTGTAAATGGTGGGTTTGTATAATCGGGGTCGTTCTCTTGTGCGCATGAAGGGATCCATTAGAATAACAAACAAATGGGAAGTGCCATGGTTTCCTCTTCTAGGTTGGTCTTGTTTCTGGAGGGGAAAAAGTGAAATCCTGAGGAGATGCATCCCAGCTCACCATCAACAGCTTTGAAGAGCAAATTGAGTAGCTCTCATCAATCATGCACAGACGGCATCAAAAGCTGCCAGAGGAGAATCATTCACCCGATGTCAGGCCTAGTCAGGCAAATGTTATCAAACGCTCCTGCTCGATATCATAAAGCAGCATCACCCAGAGAAAAGTACATAAAGAAATCGGATCATGTGAAGAAGAGAGGCAAGTAAGGCAGAGAATAGGATGGAGTGGCAACGAGGGGAGGAGGGAAGAGAAAGAGAGGAAGCAAGAGGGAGAGGATGGGAAGCAGGAGGATAGATAAATAGACAGCAAGAGATAGCCAGCAAAAGCTGGAGCAGACAGCAAGCCCTGGGGAAACAGGAGAAAAACCAATCAATGGCTAAAGAGAGGCTAAACAGAAAGGAAAGCTTTATAGGGGCGAAGGCCATGCTGGCGGCCATCTGGCCTGAGGACTCGCAGGCCACAGAGACTTCAATTGGAAGTGAGAACAGTTCCCTTTCTGCATCTGGAGGAGCACCATCGAATCTCCGTAAAAGGCACTGAATGGAAAGCAAAGCAAAAATACACACTCCCTCCTCCTTCTTCTCCAGCTCCCCAGATTATCCCTCACCTACCATGAAGGGCTATTTGATCATCCTGGCCGGCTTTACTCAGGCTCTGAAAATCAGAGGGAACAGTCATTAGGAAGCCAGCCCGATGTCCACCTAAGCCTCCCACTGGAGTGATTTCATCTTTTATTACAACAAAGCTAAGGCAGTCATGTATCAGCTCAGGCTGTAAATCTGCCTTCTTCATAGATCAAGTTCGATTTTCCAACTAATTGGAGGGAAACAAATCCACTTCTGGGTCGAACCAAGCAAATTTCCCCTTTCTTGCGAAGCACCTGGCTCTGTCTTAATCAAGAGGTAAGGAGCCGGGTGCCTGTGTGTTCTAATGTGAAGCTTTGGGGAGCCCAGTGTCAGTGAGGTGTCGGCAGGTCTGAGAGAGGGGAGTCCGTGCAACATGGGAACAATATGAGGAGTGGGGAGATGGAGGGGCTTTCTCCAAAGCAAACTTTGCTCTTTATACCTTTTCACCACATAAAGAGATACTGGAAATAGCGATGCATTGAGAAACAGGGCCCTGAGACAGCCTGGCTCCTGGCACCCTACACACATTTGCTAAACTAAAGCAAAGATACTGGGAACCGTTTGAGAGTGGTTCCCAACACTTAACTGCAGGGCTTACATAGGAGCTGAGAGACTAAGTGATAAAATGTACGAGCCAGCCACTGACATGCATCATTACATATAATCCTCACAACGACCCTACGAGAGAAACATCTGTCTTATTACTATTCCCGTTTTACGGATGAGGAAACAGATGCCAGAGAGGTCAAATGATGGGCCCCAAGTCATAGAGTGAGAGCTCGGAGCTAAGCCTCACCCAGGGCTGGTCTTCCACAGCCACCATGGGTTGAGCAGCGTGATGGAAGGGCAGCGTGTCTCCTGTCCACCTGGAGCACTGCACGGGATGGAGAGGAAGGGGACAGGTCAGAGCCTCAGTCCAGTTGGGCAGGGGCAGGGCTCTGAGTAAGATGCTAATGATTCGTGTCATAAAGAAGATGCCAAATTTACCATATGAAATTTTTCTGAGCTTGGGGAAAATGGTGCAGCCATAAGCCAAGACAGAAGGCAGCATTATTATGGGCAGCAACAAGTTTAGGGAGCTCTCTAAACTCTTCTATTTCCCTTTATGAAAGCAAAAGACCAGAAAATTATCCATAATTACAGAGCCATCAGCAGCGAATTGCGACATCTCTTGCATGGGCCAAGGTGGCAAAGGACTCCTCAGCATTCATCAGTGTCCTAAATTCCTCCTCCCGCCCCTGCTTGGCCTTGGCCACCCCGGCTCTAGGCAGCCCACCCCCCACAGCAGTGGGGGCTGGAGCACAGGCTGTGGGGGCAGACAGACCTGTGTTCAGATCTTGTCTCTTGATCCCTTACTACCTGAGTGACTTCAGACACTTGGCTCGGTGCCCGGGAGCCACTTGCCTCATCCGTAAAATGGGACACTACAAGTTGCCTTAGACCCAAGTGACGTTGGGATAAAACAAAAAGATGAATGATGAATGTATGAGGTCGAGAACAATATCTAGCATATAATAAGCACTCTTTCCCCAAAGCTATCATTATTGTATTTTTTTCCATCCCCTTCATCTTCCTTATTTGAAGCTAAAAGAGGAAGAGGCAAACCAAGTGCAATTGCTTACATAAAAGCCAGATAGAGCCTGGCTATTCCACCGGAGGCAATAATTACAAAGCTGCTTCGGAGCACAGAGAGTTCCAAGAACAGAATACACATTTGGAACGAGTTCATTAAAAAATTGCTTACTCATAAAAGCTGCTATCGTTAGAGCCTGACAAATGGAAGACACAGCGCCGATAAATAAGAGGCTGGCGGTAAACAAGCCGACTACACCAAGAGGTCGCTTGATTTCTCTCTTCCCATCCGTCAACCGTTTCCTAACCTTTTATGGGGTTATAATAACAAGTTCAGGTAGGTTTTATGTGCCTGTTTACTCTGAGTTTTCCCCCAACTCCAAATAGAGGGAAGAAGTTTCCAGATGTCTCTGCCAGGACCCGGAATGGAAGGGGAATGAGGCGGCCCTGCTCCCAGGGCTCTGGCCCAGGGTGGGCTGCAGGCTCCCCCCACCCCTCGGCCCTTCTAGAGACCTGGAGCCCTGGGCACCCCCGCTCCAGCACCCCCTCAGCAGGCCACTCCAAGAAGAATTGTCTCCCCACCAGCCTGTACCCCACTGCCTTGCTCCAGCCCAAGCAGGTCACCCCCGTGGTGCTGGAGGGAGTCCCAGCTGGGAAGTCAGGAGATCGGGGTGGTAGCGCAGCGCAGCCACTTGGGAGCCAGATATTGTCACCGAACTGCTGCGAGCTTCGGGTTTTGTGCTCTGTAAAATGGGGGTGACACCGACCCCCTCTCAGCATTTCTGGGAAGCTTAGAGAAGGTTACACCCGAGAACTTTTGCTTGGAGAGTCTGGCACGTGTGGCCACTGCTGCAGTCAGCCAATCACGGTGATTAAGCGCCCCCAATCCAGGCTGTGTCCTGTGAACTTGAGGGGAAAGGGCAGTGGGAAGTGAGGGGAGGACCCCCAACTATCTGCCCTCAGAGATTTGAGTCACAAAGAGGTAGAGACCACTGAGACTTCAAATTGCTTTTGAAGAGTTTCTAAGTGCAAATACGACCAAAGGAAATGGGACAAAGAAAGCTGGGTCCTGTCACCCCTCCCCTGCACCACCCCCCAGCCTACTCCATCCCTGCCAGGCTGGACTACACCTTGTGCCCTTGCCCAAGAAGACCAGCAACATCAGAAAGGAAGCAGCACAGTGCTTTTAACAGGGCCTCGGGCCAAATAAACTTGCCAGCATTTACCAGAAACCATGGCAAATCGTAAATTCTTATGTAATGAAAGCCAGTAATTTCCACGCGCTCCTTTCTCACCCAAACCCCACCTCCCTGACTACTGTTTTTCTGGAGGTTAAAACAAAAAGGACGTGTCACTTAGTTACACAAATCAACAGCCAGTTCAAGCTTTGAAACCTTTATTTATTTTGTAAAAAGGGGACTAAATACTAAGTGATACCTTTCGGGAGCCAAATAGCTTCCAAAACAAAGTTTCCAGAATCCCAGGCTGGCTTTCCGTGTGTGGGTGCTTGGAGACAGGAAATGGCTGGCTTGGGTTCCAGTATGCAAAAGCTAGGCTTTGAGGATCCGCTGTATTATTCTAGAAATCTTTATCAAATCCCCGTTATGTGCAAAGCACTGTGCTAGGCCCTAGGGTATAAAGACACGTCCTACACGTGCTTATTTCTTGCTCAACAGAATCACCTGGGGTGGCAGGGATGGTATATAATGCAGAGGCCTGGGTCCCACCATTAGATAATCAAATTTAATTGAAATGGGATAAGGCCCAGACCTGTCATTTCTTTTTTTTTTTTTCCACAGGTGAATCTCATGCTCAGTCAGGGTGGACAATGAACGCACAACGAACAATGCAGGTGGGGTGGGTATAGGAGTCCGGGCTGGAAAGGAGCAGGGCCAGTCCTGGCAAGCTTGATTCATTCCCTCCACAAAGAGCTACAGACCAAGGACTGTGTTAGGTGCTGGGAATACAAACGAGCCTAAGACCTGGCTCCCGTTATCAAGAAGTGGGCAGAGTAATGAGACAAGTACAATTATTCCGTGTGTAGGTTCTGGGATGAACTTGAGCACACAGGCAGCTCCTGGCTCACTCTGACAAGCCAGAAAAGACTTCTCAGAAGAGAGGATGCCCAAACCACATCCTGACAGAAGAGAAAGAGCTAAGCAAACATAGGGACAGATAGAGCAAGCATTCTACCCTCCCAAAAGCCCAGAGGCTAGAGAGAGCTCCTTGAGTTCTGGGAAGTGCTGCAGGTGTACAGAGCCACCAAGCTGACAGTGGAGGGCCGGCTGCTCAGTGGGGCAGGATCAGAGCATGATGGGCTTCCTCCCATCCCAGGCCACTTGGCCACTTGGCCACTGCTCCTTTGTCTCAATCCTCAGCGGAAAGCTCGGGACCCGACACATGATCAACATGTAATAACTATTTTTTGGACAAATGAATAGAAGGCAGAAAACAGAGCTCTGGGGCAAAACACTTAAGAGCTGAAGAAGAGAACCTGCAAAGAGAAGGTGTAGTCAGAGGGACAGGAGAAAATGAGATTAGTGGAGATTAGTGGTCCAGAAACCCAGGGAGGACAGAACTTCCAGAAGCAGGGAGCCAGTGTCAAAGGCTGGAAAGAACCCAAGGGAACACAAACAAAAAGCCAGCTGTTGGGGAGCGACAAGGTGGTCATGGCAGTTGACCTGAGGGCCACTGCACCCTGGTGCTAAACAAGAAGCACGGTGGTGGCAAACTCAGGGCAGAGGGGATGGCTAAGGGAAGGAAGGGACTGTCCAAGCAGACTCATCTGTCACGAGGCTGACCCACAAAAGGGCACATGAGAGGTGAGAAGGTGGTGAGAGAGGTCAATGAGCCTAAAAGAGGGTTTGATTTTTTTTTTCTTCTCGAGATGAGTTTTTGTAACATGTTCAACTGGAAGTTCCTGTAAAAAAAGGTCAGACACGTAGGACAATGTGCCAGAATGAAAAGAGCAGACCTGCCAGTACTGTATGACTCCAGGACCGTTCTGTAACCTCTCTGAGAGCCCCAGTTCTCAGCAATAAAACAAAGGACAATAACGCTCAAATTGAATGGATATTGTAATAAGTAACTCAAATATGCCTAGTGCATGATTGGCTCCTGTAGGTTTTTATGGTAGTTGTGGGTTTTTTTTTAAACTTTTGATTGAAAAAGGAGGCCAGGGATCCCTGGGTGGCGCAGCGGTTTGGCGCCTGTCTTTGGCCCAGGGCGCGATCCTGGAGACCCAGGATCGAATCCCACGTCGGGCTCCCGGTGCATGGAGCCTGCTTCTCCCTCTGCCTATGTCTCTGCCTCTCTCTCTCCCTCTCCGTGTGACTATCATAAATAAATAAAAATTTAAAAAAAAAAAAAAAAAAAAAAAAAAAAAAAAAAAAAAGAAAAAGGAGGCCCACTTGAAAGTTGGTGGGGGATGGGGTGCCTGGGTGGCTCAGTAGGTTAAGCATCTGCCTTCAGCTCAGGTCATGATCCCAGGGTCCTGGGACTGAGCCCCACATGGTGTGGGGTGGGGGAGGAGTGGGAGGGGAGGTCCCTGCTCAGTGGGGAGTCTATTTCTCATTCTGCCCCTCCCCCTGCTCGTTTTCTCTCTCTCAAATAAATAAAATATTTTTTAAAAGTTGGTGGGGGAGAGACTTGTGTTCTCTCTCTTCTCTTAGGAATTCAGTCCATAAACATCGTACCTACAGTTCATTTTCTTCAATCAAGTAAGGACCCTGTTCCCTGCCTCATAAAGCTGGGGCTTTTAGATTTACTAAGAACATAACAGTAGAAGACACTTGCAAAAGTTGGAAGTGTCGCTGATGTGATATGATTACTATCCAGGCGATACAAAACAGAGAACCTTGAGAGGAGTGACCAATATTTCCTTAGAGTCAGGTTGAATCATGGGTTCATCCTTAAAAGCTATGAGACCTTTGGGAAGCTGAACAGAGTTTCTGCATCTTGATTTCTAAAAGTACCAAAAAATTTTTAAGTGTATGAGGTTCTCTGAATATAGTGAATGTCAATAAATGTTACTCTCTTCTCTGATCTGGACATTTTAAAAACAGTATTATCTTCCATCTACATAGAGTAATAAGAGTGGGATTTGGCTTGGTTACAAAGGAAAGATAAGGTGCAGATTTAAGTATGTGCAATGATCATTAGAAAGCTAAGGAAGTAAAAGCAGGCTATTTTTAAACCAGGCTAGTCTGGGGAACCTTCGTGACAATTTTTTAGCTTTAATAACAGGCCACATATTTAACAGAAGTCTTGATTCAGTCAACTCTTGTGCCAAACTAGCACCTTGATCAGAAAATAAAGATCGGTCTCTCTTGGGGCACCTGAGTGGCTCATTTCCTTAAGCATCTGCCTTTAGCTCAGGTCATGATCCCCGGGGTCCTGGGATGGAGCCCTCAATGTTGCACTGTACTCCCTGCTCAGCGGGGCCTCTACTTCCCCCTCTCCTCTTACCCCTTCCCTTCCCCCTGCTCATTCTCTTCCTCTCTCAAATAAATAAATAAAACCTTTAAAAATAAATAAATAATAATTTTTAAAAATAAAAACCAAAAAAAAAAAAAAAAAGTTCAGGCCCTCGGACTCGATTCTAAGCTCCTTGAGGGGACAAAAACAGGCCTTACTTACAATTTCCCTCCAGCTCTAGGTTCAGTGCCCGCTGAATCCTTAGGAGGTACTCTACAGTGGAGCTGGGGAGACCAGGGCTCCAATCACTGTAGCATTCTACGAAGGTGCCGTGGACAAAGCAATGCACCCTGCTTAAGCAAGTGTCCTCATCTGTAAAATGGGGATGATTCAAGGCAAAAGTTGGAGGAAGGAACAGAGGGAGGGTCTGTAAGGAGCTGGGCTGGTGACCATCAGCACATCATGGGAGCTCTGCTTGTTGATAAGGCTAGAACCACCCAGCGTCCCATACAAGGGAGCCCAGTGAAATCAGGGTGCGGACAGAGGAAGTAGAAAATGAGCAGTCAGATCTTACAGCTAAAAAAAAGAGAGAGAGAAAAGAAAGTTCAAGTGAATTTTTTCTCTATTTCACTAAAATAATATGCTCCAAGCCTGAAACCTTTTTCCTCCTGTCTACTGCCCAAAACTCATTTCTCCAACAGAGATCTAAGCTACCATAAATCCCAGCAGGGGTCAAAATGGCTGACACAATTTTAACTACAAGAGAGCACAGCATAAATGGCATCATTATTATCCCCAAGGGCTGCTCTCTGCCTTTTCGAGGGGACAAAAGAAAAAGTCATATTTTTTAACAGGGAAATATACAGTATTTCAGAATTTTTGAGGGACAGATTCAAGAACTCAGAAGCTCAAAGGCTGTTAAAAGAAAATATGACCAGACTTAAAGGGAACAATCTTTCTGCTTTTTTAAAGACTCCTTACTGTTGTTCTACCCAAAAAACCTAGAGATACTGTTTTTAAATAAAGTCTAAATAATGTCCTATGATTGCATGGTCCTCTCTGTTCCTCTGTGCTTTATAACCAGATCTCTTCTAGTAGCAGGCACTCACTCCTTCACTGGGTCCACATGCTTTCTCCTGGGGAGCTTACCGTGCAGTGTGATTCGGACACTAACTACCCAGAGCTACCTCAGGCTTCATGAGTTAAGGGCACAGTCACCAGACAAAGGCCACAAGTTCAGGGGTCCTCGGGAACCTGCACTTGTGAGCAGCTGGCCAAAACGCAGGGGTTCCCATAGCTCCCTCAGGCTCACTAATTCAGAATGATTCACAGAACTCAGGAAAGTGCCGTACTTACATGAGAGTTTTGTCATAAAGGATATAAATCCCCAGGCTGGCCAAACAAACATACATGGGACAAAACCAGGGAGGGTCCTGAATGTGACACTTTTGTGTCCTCTCCCAGTGGAATCAGGATGCACCACCCTCCTGGCACATGGATGCATTCACCAACCCAGAAGCTCAAGCAAGCTTCAGTGTCAGAGTTCTCATTGGGGTTTCATTATTCAGGCATCATTAATTGAATCATTGGCTACGTGGTTAAATTCTTTTCCCTCTATTCCCGTAGACTGGGCCACAGTCACATAGTTCAAAGCTCCAATACTCTAATCATATAATGAGTCTTTCCGGTATGGCCATCCCCCATGATGAAACTATCTAGGGGCTCATTATGAGTCATTTCATTATCATAAATTCAAATGAGGTCCCAAAGGCCCACCATGAATAACAAAGACATTCCCATCTTTTTGGAAATACCAACAGTTTAGAAGCTCTACCCCCCACGAACCCAGGACAAAGACAAGAAAAATACTTTATTGTACAACACAAGGGAAGGTTCTAAAAAACTTAGAAGTTAGAAGGTTCTAACTTCTAAAAAAGTCACTACTAATGCTCTAGATCCAATGATTGTTTACCTGTTGACACTTTTAACAATTAAAAAGTTCCTTGCTGGCATTTCAATCTCAACTTCTGGCACCATCATGCCTGGCCAACCTCATTTCCAATATTCCCTATCACAAAGTCTGCACCCAACCCCTCCTGCTGTGCCTCAATTTCTCCCAGAGAAGTCATGGAATGTTGAGATAACCTCAGCAGCATGGATGAATGAGACCAGAAGAGGACCTGAGACAGAACCCACTCTGATATTTAAGAATAGGCAGAGGAAGAGCAGCCTATAGAAGAGCCTGAAGAGGTAGTGGGGGGAATTTAGCTGCTGCACTGCTGCATGTGGTCCCAGAGACCCAGGAAACAAGCTTCAACACGCAGAGAAGGACCAACTACGTAGTGTCAGCTACGATGGGGAGGTCAGAAGAATAATGGCTAAACATTTCCAATAGATTCAGCAGTAAAACAGTCATCGCTGACCTTGCTGAGAGCAATTTCAGTAGAGTAATAAGGGCAGAAGCCAGATTAAAGTGGGTAGAATAGAGAAGGGAGAGGAAAGAAGTAGAGCAGCAGATATATATGTCTCTTTAAACAGAAAGCAGTCCCTGCAAGGTGCCATGGGACCTGACAGGAGCTGGATCTTCAGGATGGAAGATGTAAATGTGTTCAGGTGTTGATAGGGAGAGGCCAAAACGGAAATGGATGGGGTGGACTGTAGAGGGAAGAGAGAGGGAGCATCTATCAAGCCAGGCTACCAAGACCTGGGAAGAAGAGCTCCAGAGGACAAGTGGAAGGATCTGCCCAGATGGGGATGCTCCTCTTCCATGACAGTGGGAGTCAAGGAGGGAGGCACGGAGGTAACTGTCACACTAATTTATAGGTTTGGGGACAGTTAAGTGGCAGAAAGGGAGTGTTCCCATCATTGGCTTCTTCTACTTTCTCTGTGAAGTAGGAAGCAATGCCATATGTTTAACCTATGAAAGTCAAACATCTGAGCGAAGGAGGCACGAAAAAGCTAGCGGAGGGAACTAGACAGAGAACGGGCTAAGGTACCATGCAACCATCACAGGGCTCCAGTGTTGATCCAGGAGCATCCCAGACCTGCGAAGCTGCAGTGAAATTCATCCGTAGATATGGGTTTCTCTACAACAGGAAGCAAAACTGGTAACAAAGGCTGACAGTTCATCAGAGCCAGGGTTAGGGTTTCACCAACCGTGTAGAAAAGGAAGCCAATGGCACAACAAGATTGGCTGGACAGAGGCTGAAATAACATGAAGCTGGACAGGGGGTGAGGAAAGGGCTTATAGTTATGAAGAAGGCAACTAAAGGGAGACCCAGGGCCTGAGAGTCCCCAGTTTGAGAGATACAGATAGTGTAGACTATGGAGTGAAAGCAGAAAGATCAAAGAGATTAGGATACGACTTAGAAGATGGCCAGGTCCAGGGTGGAGCCATGCATGTGTGGGGCTCAACCGGAGAAGAAGTGAAGGTCACGGTCCATGAGAAGCCCCAGAATGAGGAAGTCAGAGCGGTGCTGAGGCACCCTCATGACCCCTGAGCTAACCCAACATGAGGCAAGGGGTTCAGATGCAGGAAAAGACTGCGAGCCACATGCCACTACATTTAGTGAAAGGGAGGAGGATGAAGAGATTGTTACATGATGATCAAGAAATACAGCAGAGACATCACAAATGAGAGGTGTAAGGGCCAAATCAGACCAAGAGCCAGGCTCTCTCTGGCTGGTTGGGGTTTTTTTTTTGCCTATTTGTTTTATGATAAATGACTTCCCACCATTTAAATATCAGGAGAGTGCATCTAAAACTCTGTATTCTTTGGACGCCTGGTTGGCTCAGCAGTTAAGCATCTGCCTTTGGCTTAGGGCATGACCCCAAGGTCCCAGGATCAAGCCCTGCATGGAGCCCACTTCTCCCTCTGCCTCTCTGTGTGTGTGTGCCTCATGAATAAATAAATTAAACACACACACACACACACACTGGATTCTTTGGAAGGCTGCTCCTAAGAACTATCAACATCTAGCAATGTGGGGCTCATTTCCCTCCACCATGATCTCCAGAGCAGAGGAGCAATTGTGACCTTTGAGACCTTTGAGACCAGTTGTGACCTTGCTGTCTCTGGTTCACCTGAGCCCCCTTCGGTGCTCACCCAGGGCCCTGGCAGGCCCTTGCAGGCATTTCATTAGTGATCTCTAGGAGAGGGCAGGAAATGCCATTGAGCATGAGCCTTAAGTGGGCAGAAGGGTTTCCATGAGTCATTCTGGGGAGTCAGAGTAGGGAGCAGAGCCAATGCCAGCTGCTGACCCTGAGTAATGGGAGAGCACGCAGCTCCCCTTGAGAAGGGAGAGGCGGGTTCAAACAAGAAGATGGAGGGAGTGGTCAGTGAGAAGTCAGAGATAATGACTGAATCTCTTGCTCATGGAAACTCCAGAGAACAGACATAAATTTGTGGTAGGAGCAGGGCCAGGGAGAAGAAGCACAGGGCAATGGTAAAGGACAAGGGGAAGCAAGTGCCTGGAAGTCCCTTGGGCAAACGGATATTTGAGATGTGAGGCATCTCATGTTAAACCTCAAAATTTTCTGATTAATACTTCTTGGGAGCAACTTGGTAGTCGGGGGGTGACGTCACCGAGCTGGACCCTGGGTTCCCGAGGCAGAGGGACTGCCAGGACAGCTCAGGAACCCCTAAGAAACACTCTGAGCCTGAATCACAGAAAGCAAATTAGACTGAACTTCTCACCTTCTTTATCCTCCACTCGGGCCCACTGATCCCAGGATCTCGGTAGGAAGAGCCTCAGCCTGGCACCTGCCCGTTATCCAAGGTAAGAACCCTCCCGACATCCTTCCCAACAACATCACCCTTAGTGACCGTGGGGGTGGCGCAGAGCCCCGACAACCAGGGCACGAAGGAGCGGTGAGAGCACAAGCCAAACACGCGCTGTGTCTACTTCAAGATTTCACCAGAACTTGGCTAAAGGTCCCGGAAAAAGGCATGCAACTCTTCTCTTTCCTCATCCCTCACCACATGAGCTCCCGTCTCCATCCCAGTAAACCTCCCAGGAATACATCTCAGCCAAAATCGTATGTCTTAAATGGACTTCACTGAGCAGGCCGAGAAACCTGCCCACCCTGTTAGAGGACCATGTCCGGGGAAATCATAGTCTGGTGTTTAGACACCCAACTCGTAAACCTCAGGCACACAGCTCGTCAGCACGGCGAAGAAGGCCTACGTATGAAACCAGATTAGAGAAAGCATACGTGTTTCAACCTGCTTTGCTCAAGGAGCCTGTCAATGGAAGAAAGCATGGTGGCTTACCCCTCTGACAATAGGCAGGGAGTCATCAAAAGCTCCCTTCTCTTTGCAAGCAGCAGAGCCTCTTCCCCTGCTGTTGGCTCATCTTACAAAGAGCTGCTCGCCCATCCCTTCCTGGACTCGGTCCAGCCTCCTCCTGACAGGGCCTGGCAGGTGTCAGGACCCCATGGACCCAGGGGCCCTGGGAGCTTCCTGCAAACTCTGGTGCGGCACCGCGGGGCATTGGGGGACATGGCATGAACTCAAGAACCAACGCGGAGACAAGGCTGGTCCTTTATGTCCCTCGCTCTCCAACAGCGTAGAGCATCCCAGCCCCTCTCTAAGGCCTTGCTATTAAATCTTAAACAAACTCCGATTGATCTTTGATCTTGGAATAGCTTTCCACTTGGATTTCTGATGGTAGATTTCCTCCTCCTTTTGCCTTCCTGCTGTTCTCTCCTCATCAAGAAAAGAAAGAAAGAAAGAAAGAAAGAAAGAAAGAAAGAAAGAAAGAAAGAAAGAAAGAAAGAAAGAAAGAAAACAAGAAAGCAAGCAAGCAATAAAAGGAATTAGAGAAGAACTCACAGCTTCTCACCTTGTCTCGCTTCAGTCTAAACAAGAAAATGTCTTATTAAAAATAAAAAAAAAAAGTGGGGGTGGGCTGGGCAGGAGAAAGGTGATATTTAATTTTATTGGGGAGAACGAATCATTGCTGGAGAATGCCTGTGGCTAAATGAGACCATCAAGCCGAGAGCAGAGCAGCGAACCGCGTGCACAAATATGAAGTAATATCTTTCTACTCGGAGGGAAACTGACACTCAATTTCAGAAGCTTCTGGCAGGCGGCTCTGAGTTTGGAGAAATCACAGTCCCCTCCTTGGAACCATTTACCACTGCTTCTACTCTCTGCAGTGAAAGCTTAAAAATGCAAATGAAATGGGGCCATTTAAAGAAAAATATCCCTGCTAACTGTGCTCTGGGAAAAAAAAAAAAAAAAGCCTATAGCTCAGAGGGCAATCTTAAAGTCAATGAAACTCGGCAGCGCTGGATGATGCTTCATTCTGATGGATAATATGTGCTGTGCTTCCCTCTCATGAGTTTAGAAGTATTTAAAGAAAAGGGTAAAATCACCCTGTTTAGGAGATTAATTTCTTTTCTGAGGGAAAAAAAATGTCTGTTTTTGCTGTCACTTCTGGTCTGGTGAAAAGTAAAAACCAGAGCTTATTCTAAATGTTTGCTGCCGAACATTACCAAGGGTAGGGAGCTGGGGGGAGAAAATCCCAACCCTGAAGAGGTCAAGTCCTGCTCCATCTCTCCGGGGCAAAATCACGCTTTATATTATACAGGAAGCCATCGTCAATGTAGTTCTGGAGGGAAACTGATAATTTGTGCCACATTTATGGGACACTACATGTCAGGGACAGAGCTTAGCACTTCCCATGACTTCTGACCTCTCCCCATGCTGGCACAGGCAGTAGGTCTTACCACTCTACCCATTTCACAGGTGAGGTAACAAAATTTAAGGAGATCAACTTAAAAAAAAAAAAAAAAAAAAAAAGGAGATCAACTAACCTGCTCCAGGTTGCTGGAAAGTGGCTGAGCTCTGAGCTAGACCGAGTTTTAAGTTCAGGCTGTCAGCGCTGGAGCCAAAAGCTACAATGCTGTGTGGCCAACATCCTCTCAAAGCCACTTCATTTCATTTCAATTCTATTCAGGAAGCCTCACCACACCGTAACATTGACACCATTCAGTAAATTATATCTCGCTCTGAAATGTCTTTCTTTGAAGACTGCACTTTGAACACAAGGTCGTCAGGATTTGATGAGCAGGGGCTATCAACCTAGATCTGAGGGACCAGGTGGGAATGGGCCAGCCAACCAAAGGATATGTAGCACTTCCTGCCCTTCGTGTGCTTAGGATCATCTCTATTAAAGCCATTTTATTCAAAAGAAAAACCTAACATTGATTTGGAGCCGACATTCTTCTTAAGGCAACTCGACTACATTTGCCCACTTTATGGCAAGATCTTAGAGCCAGGCTGCCAACATCACCACCTTCTCTAGTTCTCAGGTAAAAAGTGCAATCTGAATCTGACAAGTACTGCTGACCCTTGAACAACATGGGGGTTAGGGGCACTTGCCCCCCACCCCTCAACACAATCGAAAATCTGCATAGAACTTCTGATCCCCCCAAAGCATTGATAACAGCCTACTGTTGACCAGATACCTTACCAATAACAAAAAATAATTGGTTAACACAGATTTTGCATGTTACCGGTATTATATGCTGTCATGGTATCATAATAAAGTAGGCTAGAGAAAAGATAATGTTATTAAGAAAATCAAAGGAAAAGAAAAGACATTTAGAGTACTTTACTATAAAAAAATATATTACTGGGGGAAAAAATAGCGACGGTGTAAATTAAGACTATCATTAAAAAAGCAGTTGGCATTATCTTGAACATTTAGCAATGTGTATCCTACAACACCAAATTTCTACCCCCAGGTACATTCGCTAGAGAAATTCTTGTACCTGAGGACCAGAGGTCATGCCCATGAATGTTCCTAGCTGCAGCGTCTGTAAAAACCAAAAGCTGGAAACCATCCAAACGTCCAACAGTAGAAACAATAAATAAATTGTGGCATATATACACGAGGGAACACTCTGATCTATTGAAAATGAATTAATTACACTTTCAATGCATGTATCAATGCCAATGAATCTTGTAAACCTAATGAGCTAAAGAGAGAAGTAACAAATGAAAACATATTATATGATATACAGGCCTTTCAAAACAGGCAAAACCGAACTATGTTGTTTAGGGATGCATGATAGATCATAAGGCTATTTCTGAAAAGGCAAGGAAGCGGTCATCACGAAAATCCGGAGACGGGTCATTTCAGGGAGGAAGGAAGGGATCTTGATGGGAAAAGGTGCAAGGCAGGAGTGAGGAGCTTCTAACGTAATGGCCATGTTTCAATATTAGACCCAGATGGGGGCTAAATGGGTATGTATTTTTTTAATATTCATTAGACCATATATATCGCAACCCGTATTTGTCATGAAACATGGTCTTATGTTTGTATGATATATGGTATATGAATACACTCTTGCGTAGATGATACGCTATCAAGAAAGGATGCTGCCTGGCTCAGTCCGTAGCATGGAGGAAGCCTCCGTTTTCATGCAATTATAGAAGTTTTGAAGTCACTGACACAGTCTCCTCTAATCCTGAAATTCCCTCCAGGACGTGCCACCATAAGGCTGTCCAGCTCCTGCTTGGATACCTATAGTTATGGGAAACTCAGGACCTCTCATGGCAGCTCATTTCTTCTGTGGGTTTTTTTTTTTTTAAGTTTGATTCTGGAGGCAATGGAGTCCCGGATTTATTAATTTTTTTTAGCTGCAGTAGGACGTCAATGGTATAAAATATCGCCCTCTTCACGGTTTTTAAGTGGACCGTCCTGTGGCAACTAAGTACATTACAGTGTTCTGCAACCATCACCACCACCCATCTCCAGAACTTTTTCATCTTTCCAAACTGAAATTCTGTCCCCGCTAAATGACAACTCCTTATTTCTTGGCAACCACCATTGTACTGTCCGTCTCTATGAAATTTGACAGCTCTAGGAACCTCACATAGGTGGAATCCTACAGTACTGATCCGTTCATGACCGGCTTATTTCCCTAAGCCTGATGTCCTCAAGGTTCATCCATGTTATAGCATGTGTCAGAATCTCTTTCCTTTTTAAGGCTAATTTTCCAGTGTATGTATATATCCCATTTTGTTTGTCAATTCATCCATCTGTAGACGGACACTTGAGTCGCCTCTACCTACTAGCCATGTGACTATGATCACGAGTGTAAGCCCATTTCTTCTTGACTATTACTGAGTTTTTCCTTATACTCAACTAAAACCTGTCTCCTTGTAACTTCTGCCTGTTGTCTTCACTGTATTGCCTTAAGTTCTTGCAAGGCAAATCCTCCGCCTTTTCCTCACAAGGACACCTCAAGTATTAGAAGACGACCTTGACATTTTAGTTACCTCTACTTTAGTCCAGATATTACAAGGTCTTTTGTTATTTCAATCATTCCTCATATGATGTATTCTCCAGTCTTCCATCAACCCAACAGGCTTCTTTAGATACAGTTCAGATTTCATTAACTTTTATGAAAACCACATCCTGCTACATTTTCATCTTCTGCTTATCGTCCAATAGAAAGTTCTTCCCCTGGAAAGCCCTCTTTCTTTCAGTATTAACATCTGCAAAACCAGGTCTCCTGATTTCAATGCCTGTGTGATTGATTTTTTGAGTTTCAATGCAACAGATTAACATTTTAGATGTGTTAAATCTCATCTTCTTGAATTTGGTCCAGACTTCCAGTCTACTGAGATCACTTTTAACGTTATTCCATATGACTCTTTGTCATACAAAGAAATTGAAAATCCTATTTGTTACTGTGTCCCTTCGGAGTATTGATGCAGTAGTGATAGAACACAACATGGTTAAGGTGAAGGTAAATTTCACTGACCTCTCCTTCCAGATTATCATTTATTAACATTCTTTAACTGCATTAATTCAAGAACAGGAAGCCCACTGAACTACAACATCGCTTAATACACCTATTGGAGTTTTATCCACTAAGATATCACAAAAGACTTTGTCGAACATGTTGCAGAAATCAAGACATGCTAGGTTTGTGGACCTTCCCAGATTTGCCAATGTGGTTGATCCATAATAGGTCCATTTATGGCAGCAGTATCCATGCTGGCTGCCAGACATCACTTCAATCTTTTCTAAGCATGCCTAAAGCATGAGTCTCACATACTGCTGAAGAGTTTTATCAGATCTGATGTCAAGTTTTCTTGGAGTTGGCTTCTAAAACTTCCTTTTTGCTCTCTCTGAAAATTAGAAGACTATTTTCCTATTTCCTGTATTCTGGAAAACTTTCCATTCTTCATGATTGCTGAAAATAAGAGTTTTGTGATTTTCATCTGCCAGTGTATTGAATACATGGGGATGTAAGCTCCTGGACTTGGACACCGTGAACTGATCAAAATGACTGCATATTAATATCTCTTACCCACTCCTAATGCACATATTCCAACTTTTCTCATTTGACTTCTCTCTTCCTGATGAAGAGTGAATTTAAACCCCCATTGATCTTCCATCTTCTCTAGTTTATCCATTACCTTCACAATTTCCTCAAAGCAACTGGCTTCATCTGTTCTTGGTCATTTTAATTTTCACTGTTCTTCTTGCACTATTAAGCCCTTCCGTTGGTTGGGAAAACAAGACTTGCAGTCCCCACAAATAGACAAGGAGGAAAAAATAGATATCCAGGTACCAAGATGCACAGGCTTTGATTGGTTCTCTCACTGTATGGTGGAGAAGGTCTCTTCACACCAGCTGTGCAACTACTATTAAAATTGGCATAAGAGGACAACAGAAAAAAAAACTGGATTATTTCAAAGACATGTAAATCAGACCCACTCACTGCCAGCTTATTAACCTGGGGAATATCAGGCCTCGATGTTTTTATAATTCAAATGATGAGCTGGACTCCATCTCCTAAACATGGGCACAATTGCCCCTCTGGACGGGGAAATTCTCAGCTGTGTGAAACTACACCAAAACATGTGGTGCGGAAGCATGTAGAATGCTTAGCATCCATCATTTCAGAACAGTAAACTCAATTGCGTCCTCAGTCACTGTGACATTCTAGAACAGCCATATGCATTTCCAAGTGCCCCTGGTTGAGACCCACTGACAGAGGATCTTTAAAGTCCCTTTTAGCTTTGAATTTCTGGGTCTATAATTCTTTGCAGACAGAAGCTTTGAAGTTTTAAATCATTAATAACTCTATGTTAAGTTTTAGTCAATAACATATTACATTATTGAAAGTCATTTTCTGGATGAAATAGAAGTCTGCTTTTTTTTTCGGCAGGCACACAAAATTTTTCTCCATTTTTTTAAAATTAGCAGGAGTAACTAATTACAAATCTAGACATTCAGAAAAACTAGTACACAATTAATCACTTCAGCCAATCGGCTGAAAACACTAGATGAATAAAAAATGTTGACAAATTCTTATCACAGTTCACAATATAGGAAAGCACGTTGCTAAATCTATATGTCCTTTCCCTTTGTTTTAAAGGAGTGGAAGCTAAACGAGTCTCTTATTCTCAACTGTACCTGGAAATTCTCCTGCAGATCAAAGGAATTTCCCCAAATCCAGGAGAATTATCATCCTGCTCAGAACTGTATATTTGCCTTGTCTCTGAGCAAATAATTTGGTTCATTAACACTCCGCCTTCCAAAGAGGCTTATTCTTTATCCTTCCCCTTCCCAGTACCTTCCTGTCCCCACCTCCCTCACACACACACCCCAGTCCCTTCCCTCACCCCCATCACCACCACCACTGGCATGGCGTACACCACCACCCAAGGAGAGCAGAGCCATGGCCGACTGGCTTCCCCTCTGCAGAAATTGGCACAACTACTCCTAGTGCAATGCAGGGGTGTCTGCAGCCAACAAGCGCAGAAAGTGTTTTCCCTCACAGCAGAAGGCTAACCTCCTACAAAGATACCTGGCCCCTTCCAAGTCTTCGGAGGTAGCCCAGACAGAGAGACAGGGTTGTGAAACTGAGGACGCCTCTTTTCTTTGCTTTTTCCCCCCCCTTTTCTTGGTAAGAGAGTAAAAATGGGGACCAAGTGATTTTAAAACAATGCATTCTCTCTGGCTTCCTTTCCCTTCCCATCAGCTCAAGGATCTAGCATCAGCAAAACATGTCATGTCATGTCCTGGTCTGGAGACAAAGAGAGGAGAGAATTCAAGCACTTTGCAATGGGTGAGGCTTTGAGGCTCTTCATTTTTCCCATTGCTCTTTTCTTCCTGGTTTGGGGGCAGGGAGAAAGAGTGCAAAAGCTTCAGGGGCTGCACAGATAAGAGATGGGACAAGGGAAGTATGTCCCTAGCTACTCAGAAGACATTGGAAGTTGGGCCCAAACCTCAAATTCATTTTTAGTTTTGTGCTGATTATTCAGCAGAGACAGCCAGCCAGGGGCAGCTCTTCTCCCAGCAGATGGATTCAGATCACCAGCCTGGATGGGCACCAGACTTTGGACAAAGGCTGTGGAATCCCTATGGCTTCTGCCACATAAAGAAGAAATATGATTCGTTATACTTCCTTGATGACAAAGCCAGTGAAGACGGGCTTACACTGTAGCTGTTGGGATCTAGGTTAGATAAGGAAGTCACTGGCAAGGAGCCCTGAAGCAAAGGAATGTTATGAAGACTTCCAGCCAGAGCTCTTAACATCTGAAGAGCTTCTCATCTCTCTCCTAGGTCTGGTGTGGTCTCTCCAAGAGGTGGTCATTGGTAATAGCTTCGTTTGTCTTTCCTTCCTTTCTCCATTTCTCCCTTTAGCAAACTCACCTTCAACATCTATCATGTCCCTGTGCTTGGAACTCGCAAGAGGGAAAGCGAAACCTTCTCATTTTGCTCCTAATCCAGGTAATTGAGATTTGTGGTCTGCACCCATCTAGTAGCTATGGGGATGGACCAAAAGTGGTGGGTTTCAAGACCTGTTAAGGGTCTTGAACCTGATGGGATTTGCAGACGAAGAGGTTGTGGAGAGTAAAGGATAGAAAAGAATCAAAGGTGACTCCTAAATTGCTGGCATGAGTAACTGGGTGAAAGTTGATACCATTTACAAAAACAAAACAAAACAAAACAAAACAGCGGGGGACTATTTAGGGAGGGGGACACAGGTTTGAGGGACAAGGTTGGGGGAAATCTGATTAATCCAATTTTAGACAGGTGGAGTTTGAATTGCATGAGAGATATCCAAGTGGGGATGTTCAACAGAAAGTTGGGCAAATGGGCCTTAGACTTAGAACAAAGACTGAATTTCAGAGGCACGCACTCAGGGAATTTGTTAAGTGGGAAGAAAGGAAGTGTTGGTGAAGATCCGTATATCTTTCCAGCCCCCAAAGAGATAAGAAGCGCCACATGAATATCCCCTGGTGCTTTGGGAATTGATCACCGGCCTAGATTTCAAAGAAAGATGCTTAATTAATGAACACTCCATGAAATCACAAAAGGCAGCCTTGGTTGGGCCCAGGGGATCAGCACCTTTCAGCAACAGGCAAACGAACGGCCTTGAGCAGAGGCAGCCGCACAAAGCCTCTCTTTCCATTTTACCAGGCCAAGCCAGTGATGGCGGGAACTTGCAAGCGTCATAAGAGCATATGGTAAAGAAGGCTTTACAAGCAACATCCCCTGGGCTCCACTTAATGGCACCACCAAAACCAGCTTCCCCAGAATGATTTCACAAGGTAGGGAGTTAGCATCAGAGTCAATACTTTTTAAATTGATTTGTTGAAGGGAAGTTGACCTGGCTCCATCCCAAGAGCTTTGATATCTCCCCGTCTCTCTTGGCCTTGCCTCCACTCGCACAGCAGCACCACCAGAAGCAAAGAGGTTCTTCCCACGTCCAGCACGGAGTTCCCCACAGCATGTTTCCTACAGGTAGAGAACTTTGGTGGGTGCTGTTGGAAAAAAACGCCATTAGTAAAGGAGGGTGGAATGAAATGGCAGGGGCAGAGCTGAGCAAGAGGAAGAAAGAAGGGTGGGGTGTTCCCCACCACCACCACCACCCCCCCCACCACATGGCAGTGTTAGGGTGTGGCTGAGGCTGCCCGCCAAGCTGTAAACCTACTTCAGTTCCAGCTGCTTAGATGTCACACCAAGTCCCCCCTCCCCTTGGGGGCTAAATGTGTTTATTCTTGGCTGAGGAAGATTTCAGTTTTTCAAAAAGGAGAGAGGAAATGAGAAATCAGAAGAAAATCCTTAAGATCTTGTTATTAAATGGCACTTAAATTTTTCTGTCAATATAAAAAGCACCAGAAACAGAGATGTTCCCGCAACATCCGACGGCAAAAATAGGCTTCTAGGTTACCAGGAAGTTTTTCTACAGAAGAGGCCATTAAAACATTAACTAATAAAAGAGAAAAATAGCAAATCTCTTTGCAGGATTTCATTCAAGACCTATCTCTTCCCAACTTCTGGCCAAATTAAAATACATGTATATAAAATCTTCAAAAAAAAAAAATTACACCAGAAAGGAGCCCCCCTGGCCTGACTGGTGACAGGGGCATGGTAAGAGTCCCATCATTTTTCTTCTCTTTCTTTTCATTTTGCATTTTTAATAAAGTTTTTACTTTTCATTTAAAAATAAGGTTTGTTTGGGTTTTTTAAAGATTTTATTTATTTATTTATTTATTTATTTATTTATTTATTTATTTATGAGAATCACAGAAAGAGAGAGAGAGAGAGAATGGCAGAGACAACAGGCAGAGGGAGAAGCAGGCTCCATGCAGGGAGCCCAATGTGGGACTCGATCCTAGGACCCCAGGATCACGACCTGAGCCAAAGGCAGACGCTCAACCACTGAGCCACCCAGGTGCCTTAAAAATAGTTTTAGATTGACTTTTCCTTTCTTTTCAATTTCCTACAATACTGTATCATCAAGTCCTGACTTTGAAAAACGCAGGAGTTGAGGGGGGAAAAGTTGAGGGCTGACATGAGAAACCAGCCGTCAGCCTCCCAAGGGTATCAGTGGCCTCCGCGACAGCATTGTTGGTAGGGCCAGAGGAAGCCAAACTCTGGATATTTGCACAAATCAGAAGTGCCATAAAAATATCCCTCATTTTTAGCACTCCACAATTGAGAGAAAGAGCTTCCACGTGCTTTAGTTCATTCTGCCAGCCATGTGACGGTGACCATGCTGTGTTACACACAGGCCCAGAGAGGCAGAGAGACCCAAGGGAATGACTCTCAAAAGGCTGGAGCTATGACTGAAATAGAGGTGTTCTAAATCCAAGCCCATTTGTCATACCCCCGGTACTGAAGAGGGATTAGGGGTCCTGCTCAACAGGGCAAAAGACAGATATTAAGAAGCAGAAATGCCTGTTACAGTCATGCTAAGCCAGCATCTGCAATGAGCACTTCCAAACTGGCCACATGAATCCTTCTTCAAAATGCTGTGCCTCCAGCATGACCCGACACACAGTGTGCAGGCCAAGTGGTAGCCCTCTCCTGCCTCCTCAGCTAAGCCTGAAAACAAGCCTTGCGGTTTCCCATGGCTGGTTCCCCATCCTGGGGATGACTAATGCACTGCGGCAAGAAAGAGCTATGGCCCACACCTCCAACCCCAGGCGACCAGGCCCACGTACTTCAGCAAAAGAGGTGATGTATCTCCCGTTGGGTCCTCACATCACCTAGCTCTCCAGGCCACAGAACGCTGATACAGAGCAGTGCTTCTCAAGCTTTGACAAATCACCTGGGGATCTTGTTAATCTGGGGACGCAGATTCTGCTTCAGTAGGTCTCAAGAGGGGGCCTGAAATGTTGCCTTTCTAACGAGCTCCCTGGTGCTCACTCACTGCTGGCCCCAGGACCTTTGAGTAGCAAGGAAGGGCTGGAGACTGTCAGAGCTAAAACAGTTAATAAAGATGATTCTTCGCAGTTCTTTTCACACTGGGTTCCTGGGAAGCTGGGATAAGGTATTTCACAGGATAATTTCAAAAGCCGAGAGGAAACCAAGAACCCCTCCGCACCCCTGCTTCAACCAGAATGGCCCTGCTCTTCCATTCCGGAAATTGAAATGCTTCATTATATCTCATTTGATAAAAGAGTTCCTTCGTTTTATAAAAGTTTGAAAGCAGGCAGCCCGGGTGGCTCGGGGGTTTAAGCGCCTGCCTTCGGCCCAGGGCGTGATCCTGGGGACCCGGGATCGAGTCCCACGTCGGGCTCCCTGCGTGGAGCCTGCTTCTCCCTCTGCCTGTGTCTCTGCCTCTCTTTCTCTCTGTGTCTCTCGTGAATAAATAAATAAAATCTTTTTGAAAATAAAAGAATAAAAATTTGAAAGCTACTGCGTTAGTACAACTGCCTCAACTTACAGAAAAGGAAGCTGAGAGTGGGTGAGTCATACAAGATGACACAGCTAGTTGGTGGCCAAGCCAAATCGGAGCCTTGGCCTCTTCTTCTCCACCCTAATGTCGCTCTCTTTGGGCATTCAAAAATGCCATGATTCAGTGGTTTCTCTTTCTTTTGGGTTTACCAAAGTAAACCCACCAGAATCCCACAATGCCCAGGAAAGTGGATGTCCTGCCTCTCCCTACCAACGGTTGGCTGTTCAGAGTTGCCCTGCCATCTACACCTGACAAGTCAGGGCAGCCAGTGGAGGAGGGAAGAAGCTTACCTGAGCAAGGTAAAAGTCAGGAGCGTTCCCAGAGGCAAGAGGAGGGTTAGCCATGGAATCGTTCCACAGATGGGCAGGCATGTGCTTGCAAGACCTCAGAATTCCTTGTCTCCTAGGAGGGGCCCTGACTGACTCACCAGGGCACTTACAGACAGCTTACTTCAAGCTGATTTGCAGCAGGCATGCTAGGGCAGCTGCAGGGCCCCAGCCAAAGAAGAAGGCTTGTCACAGGCAGGAGCTGGGGGAGGTGTGTGGGGGCGGGGTGGGGACACCCGTCTCCAGTGAAGAGCATGTCTAGTACAAAGCCTGTGACCATGAAAGTTCAGACTCCCTGAGGCCAGTAAGGCTGGGGCCGGTGGGTGATACAAGAAGGCCAGAAGCCCTGGTCCCTGGCTCCAGGAACCCCACAATCTGGAGGGGTTGTGGGGCGGTAAATGGTATATGCGAAAACAATTAGAGAACAATACAAAACAGCATGTAATTAAAAGCTAGACTGAAGGATTCAGAAGGTAACAGCCAAAGCAGGTCAGTGCAAGAGATCACCACCGCAGGCGGGAGCATCTGGGGGGGAGAAAAATGTGGTAAAGACCACACAGCAGCACAGAGGATGGGTAGAGCAAGACCAGGGGGGAGAACGAAGTCATCAGTGGTGATCCATGTGGTCAGAAGAATCAGTGGCTGCTATAAACAGCACGTGGAAGGGTGCAAGGTGCATTAAGATCTTCAGGGCAGCAAGGGAGGGCGTGGCTGACTTGAAACCAGACTCCTCTTAGCAGAACCACCACTGATCCAACCCAGGCCAGCCCGATTTCAATCTTGCCTCCACCTTTCCAACAGAACTTTTCTCATTTCTGAAGCTCTAGGGCAACTCCGAGAGCTCTGCCGGGATATAGGCAACGGAAGAAACTCTGCAATGCCACCTCAGGGTGGTCCTGAGCCGAGGTCAAGATCTCACATCCAGAAAAAAAAAATCAATATCTGTGCCTTATTTCTGGCTCCAGCTGAAGCCTCTCTATCCAAAGACTTGGATACACCCAGAGAATAAGATCAGGTCAACCCCAGGAAGGACACCTACCCCAGAGATTCGGAGAGACTAAATGCTTTGTTGGAAACCGCTCAGTTGGTTATGAAAGGGAAATCCGTCACCATTTCTCTTCTGTACACTCCCATCTTTGGTCTGACCTGAACGGAAGAGCCAGTCTGCTTAAAATCTCAGCCCCGACGCACGCACAGTCTTCACACATCTACATTTCTAGGTAGGTACGTTTGGGTGAAACCCACTGCCCAAGGAGGCACTGTCCAGTCTATAAAGCTAAGTAAGAATGGAATTGCAAGGCCTTCTACTTCCCGTTTCACCATCCCCCTGCCCCACCTCATGGTACCATCTCCTGACCCCGGCACTGTGTTCAGCCCAAACTCAGCGGCCTGGCATCCTTCCAGCTCATTGGGGTCCCCAAGGGTTGTAAAAGAACAAACCAGAGAATCTGTTTCCTTGTCCCCAGCCTCTCTCTGACCCATCGAGCCCAGTAACTTCCCTCCTGTCCCACAGCAACTTGACTAGGGTCCTTCTCAAACTCTCTCCACAGCCTTCTGAAGGTTAATAGTCTTCTGTTAGTAGTCACCTAAGACTGATAGAGCCGGAAGGAGCCTCAGAGTCCATCCTCTCCAGGCCCATCTTTCAACAATTGAGAAAACAAAGATCCACAGATGTGAAGTGACCTGTCCAGGGTCACACACAGCCTTGGGAGTGGGTGTGGGCTGGAATTCTGGTCGTCTCTCTCCCAGACCGTGGGGAGTCTGAATCAGCTTATGAGAAGATGGCAAGGTTGCCCAAGACCTCCCTTGGCCCCCACCGAGCCCTTGAGGCCATCTGCAAGTGAAGACACATGTCTGATGACTACATGGTACATAAAGATCCTGGTGGTGGGAAGGAGATGAGGCTGGATCAGCTATTTGATATTATTTTATTTTGCTTTAAAGAGCCAGCCAGAGGTGATGATGGTGCCGACCTAGATGTCACACCTTTCCTGCACGGTCACCTCAGAAAGGATGGCAAGGCCTACCCGAAGGTGAGTCTGTGCAAACCGCCTCGTCAAAGAGCGACATGGTAAAGCAGAGCTTATTAACACCCTGGCGATATCTCGCAACAATTGTGTGATTAATTCAGGTCACTCCCTCGATGCTTCTTTGCAGACATTCAAACCACTCATTGTCCGCAAACCGTTTTGTCAAGCCCCAAGCAACAGAAATCCCACGCTCGCTGCATCTTCAGTTCTCCTGGAAAGAATCTGTGTGGGGCTGGCAGGCTGGTCCTGAGTGAAATGAGCACTGGGCTGAGAGCCCAGGACACCTGGGTTTATTTGTTATTCACTGAGTTACCTGGAGCAGATAGGTTTACCTCTCTGCAGTTCACCTGTGTGAGAAGGTTAAGGTGGAGGCAGAGAAGGAAACAAAAGAAACTCCCCAGCTACCTGTCGTTGACTGATACCAACATCCTCTCTCTGCGTCCCGTCAGGGCGGAATGAGAACATGGGAAACTAGTGGTTATTGAATCCCCACCTTGTGCCAACAAGGGTTGTGCTGGGAGGCTCACACCAGCCTGTGACATGGTGCCATGTGCGTCCCAGATGTGGAGAGCGGGATCAGAAACGTAGAGTTGGCATCCAGAGTAACACAGTTAGAGAACAAGGGAGCTAGGATTTATAGAAGTTTCTGGAATTCGGAAGGCCTTCCTTTTAACACTGTATCACACTGCCTTCAAAAAAAGATCAGCTCTTATTACAGAGAGGACT
The DNA here is from genome assembly GCF_011100685.1 of Canis lupus familiaris. Lineage (NCBI taxonomy): Eukaryota > Metazoa > Chordata > Mammalia > Carnivora > Canidae > Canis > Canis lupus. The sequence continues at coordinate 9,207 of NW_023330781.1, read as the reverse complement.
GGGGGTGGTGTTGAGAGACGGAGGCTCAAAGATCCAAAAAAGACAAAGGCCAGTTAGTGAAGACGGGTAAGTGGGTGAGTGACGATGGCCAGAAGGTAAAATGGTTGCCTTCTTTAAAGGGCCTGAGATTCAGGCCCAAAAAAAGTGTTCTGATGCAGGACCTCAGGCCCTGGATTGACAGATTTTTTTTTTCTTCCTTTTGAGGGAAAGCTGAAATCCAGAATTTTATGTGAAACTGTCTGATTTCAATCTGTTCCCCTCAACTCAAAAACATCTAAACATCTTGCAAGCTGAATAACAAGAAGCCCAAGCCCAGATTTACCCACAACCCGCGGTTTGCAAAGTCTGGGTATTTAGAATAATCTCCTAACCAAAAGAGTGAGAGGGACTGGAACACTTCATGTTGGGGCCCTAGGAAAGCCTCATCTCTGGATTTCCTTTTTATTTTATTTTTTTAAGATTTTATGTATTTATTCATGAGAGACACAGAGAGAGAGAAGCAGAGACACAGGCAGAGGGAGAAGTAGGCTCCCTGCTGGGAGCCCGATGCGGGACTCGATTCCAGGATCCTGGGATCACGCCCCGGGCCGAAGGCAGGCGCTCAACTGCTGAGCCACCCAGGCGTCCCTCTGGAGTTCCTTTTTTAGAGACAGTGAACTTTCTGGAATGTTCCAAGCTGGGATACAAGGGTACTGTGATTCAACCAACCCTTTTAAATGACCAGAACTCACAGCAGCAATTCCTTTCTCTCTTGTGGAGTTTGGGGCAGCCATATACGCATGCCCCTAAAGCCAGTAAGAGTACCCATTTTTTTCTAATAAGCAACAAATTATTTGAGGGGACTTGGTTGAAAACTCGTTCTAGCCCTATAGTTAAATTCAATTAGACAGTAATTATAGGGAGTCTGCACACATCAGAGCTTAGCTGGAAGAGAAGAGGAGCGCCACAGTTTCTTCAAATGTTTGGCCTAAGGTAAACCTATAATTTTACCTGCTGTCGTTCTGGCGGAACCTTCATGGGAAAGCAGACATTCTGAGCTTTGGATTTTCCATCAGAGGACAACCCAGTGAATGCCTCCTCGCCACTGTGTGGCGTTGGCTCTCTTGTGGTTCAGAAAAGACATGAGCAGGTCTCTTACCTCCCTTCAAAACTGGCTGGAAAATAGGGTGGGCTCGTATTTCCAAGCCCAGATAGAATGAGGCATCAGGCCTGTGGAAAAAAGAGGAAATTCTCATTGCTGTATCCTTACCACTCCCTACAGTTTTTTTTTTTTTTTTTTTTTTTTTTCCTCAAGGTGTGGGAAAGAGGACACCCAGATGCATGCATACAGACACACATGAGAGACTACAAGGAAATCCTCAGGAATGTCTCTCATTTTTGTTGTTGGTTTTGGGGGGGGGGGGCAGTGTGTTTTTTTTTTTATTTAAATTCCATTTGCCAACATATAGTATAACATCCAGTGCTCATCCCATCATGTGTCCCCCCTTAATGACAATCCTTAAAAAGAGCTTATTTCCTTGTAGACTTTGCATTTTCACATGGGCTCCTGGCTCTCCAATTTGAGGGAAACTGTGAATTGGTGTTGTGCTGGCTACAAAGCCAACAAGAGGCAGGAGAGCTTTGCTAAGCTTGGAAGGTTTGATGTGTGTGCCATTAGAACTGCAATTTATTTATTTATTTATTTATTTATTTATTTATTTATTTATTTTAGAACTGCAAATCTTGTTAAATAGTCTTCCTCGGCCAGAAGTCCACAGGCTTGTCCCTTTCAATAGCCTTTACACAAACTCAAGGCTTTGCTCTGAAGGGAACATCTAGGCGAGTGCCTAGTGAGGGGGGATGTATTCTCAGGGCTTTCCAGGGGGCTGGGTTGATCTTGTGGAAGTAATATCATGCTATAGCTCCTCCCTGATCCCCATCTCATTTTCATTACAAAATCCATTATTGAAAGGAAAGGAAGTTCTAGTCAACTCATCAAGCAGGCATTTAACCCTGACACTGTGGGGCACTGTGCTAGGTTCTTGGTCCGGGAGAGAAAATGACCCCAACTAGGGAAACATAAGGGAAGAGGCAGCAAGAGCCCAGGCCCAGGCCCACGGAGTCAGAAAAAGCCTTTTCTCAAATCTAAATTTTCACACTTACTGGTTCTATTACGTCTTCTGAGTTACTTAACCTCAGTTCCCGTATCTGTGAAAAGTCTATGCCCTGAGGATGCCAGGAGCAAACCATGAGGACAAACCCTGGTATAATTATTGTAAGAGAGGCTATCGGGACATGTGGATGGCATCTGGCCCTGCCTCAGGAGGACGCCCCAGCCCTGCGGCGGTGGGGGGGCCCGGCACCCACTTGCCCACCGCAGTAGGAAGAGGTGCCACGGAGAGGTCCACATGGAGGGGTCTGGGAATTCTCGAGATCAGGGAACTTTAGACACTTTGGGAAGGAGAATGCTGCTTCAAGATCAAGTATATTCAGAATTCAGAAGAACATTCTGGGCGGAGGGAGGAGGGTACCGAAAAGCACAAGAGTACAGAACCCTATAGATGACATCCAGAGACAGAAAGCAGCCGGGTGACAACAGGAGTTTGGGTTGCAGGACCAGACCCAGGCCCCTCCAGGGTCCTCAGCATCCCTGCTCCAACGCGCGGAGTGTCCCGGGCAGCTGGCCCTAGGGAAGCAGCACGCAGCACCACGGAAGGCAGAAAAGTGGGGGTCGGGCCTGTGCTGGTAAATGCCTATACCGCTGCCTCTCAAGAGGCCCCTGATTTCTGGCGCAGGGTTAAGTCCTCCCGCTGCGGCTGATTCCCCAAAAAAAAACCAACGTGTTCAGCAACCAGATGGCAAACTATTTTCTGGGAATTTTAATACTCGGCTCTCATAAGCCGGGGTGGCAGCCAGCTGCAAAAACATCTCTGGGTTGGCTTGAGGAACACGGGGGACGTGCCCGCATCAAACACTGAACCCGGACCACTTGGATGCACCTCGCAACCCCCAAGTCCATAAAAACTCTGCGTTTTAACATTTTGAATCTTAGCTGTGATAAGCCTTCATGATGACTGCAAACCTCTTCAGAGTTCTGGGGGGACCGTTCCCACGCGTTACCTAGCATTACCCCTGTGCCCATCTTACAGACGAGGAAGCAGAGCGGCAGAGGCCAAGTGATCACGCTGCATAACTAGCCTTAACGGAGTCTGGGCTCAAACCTACCTCTGCTTCCCTTCCCACCCCCTACCCCCCCATTCCCCCCCGCCCCATGGGCTGTGTCACCTGACCCCCAGTGTCTTTCAGTTCAGTGAGAAACAGGAGTCCCTTCCCTTCCTCCCCCCATCCTGAGTTTCAAGCAGTGCCCAACCGACTTAGGCTATCATTGTGTCCCAGCCTTCGGAATGAATCCCAGGGTTTAGGCTCAAGGCCGGGTCCTCTTCTTCCCCAGCTTCCCCTCATGCCATCCCCCACCCCAGTAACACAAACCCCAAACAACCTTCGCACCGCTTCCCTCCTGATTCTGCCGAGAGACGACAATCTCATCACCCAGGAGCAATTTGCTTCAGCCCTGCCGCATGTTCCTGCTTATTAAATTGTAGGATTATCCCATTCCCCTGCAGTGAAGGCTCCTGGCCTGTTTTATTGCTTATGTGTGCTCAGAACTGCTGCACTCAGCAGCAGAGCTTGCTTCCCCAGGAACTCGGGCAAAGATGGATGAGCTGGCACCTGCTAGCACCTTCTGAGAGCCCAGCCTGTTGCCCCCCGCGCCCCCCCCAAATGAGCCCCCAGATGAAAGTCTGGTTTCTCGTCGTTTCGTCCCATTTCTAATTGTTTTGTTTAAGTGTGTCAGGTTCCGAGAAGAGACACCCAGACTGGATCACTTCCCCATCCAACAGCTCGGTATGTGCAAACGCACCTTCAAGGAGGAAGTTCTGCGACTACCTGCCTCCCCCCCTTCTTTTTCAGCCATTCTGCCCACCTGACCGCCCTTCTGCGACTCCTGGGAAGCCAGCCTGGGAACAGGCTTGCATCCTCGTTAGCCGTCGCACCGCGTCCGCATGCACGCGCACACGTGCACACATGCAGGCGTACATGCACACCCTAGCCCGCACCGCATCCGCATGCACGCGCACACGTGCACACATGCAGGCGCACATGCACACCCTAGCCCTCCCGGGCCCTGAGCTAAGCAGCCCTGGTGGCCTCGAGCCTGCTTGTCTCACTTTACCAGCTCACCAGTCGGTTGTCTCCCCCGACTGCCAACCGTCCCTCTTTATTTAGCAAATTCGAACTGGCATCTCATGAAACAGAGAAAACACGACGACAAGGCAGCCAGCAGAGATTGCCACCGCGATTACCTGCGCAGGGCCATCCTGCAGAGATGCTCATGAAACAGTCTGGCTTACGTTTTTTTTTTGTTTGTTTTGTTTCCTCCCAGGCAGAGTGGGCTCCTTCAATCGCCTCCCCTGCGTCACTCTAGGCCCCCCAGGTGGGTACATCTGACCTCTGTCCAATGACCCACCCCGTTTTATCTTTTACTTAGGAAGAAAGACAACCAGTCCATCCCTGCTGGGCCCTCTGCCCCCAAGAATACCCCACAACAAATCCCCTCTTTTCTCCAGTTGGCCTATTTCCTCTTGAATTTCCGAGCTCAGCCGTTGGCACCTCCTCATGAAGCCTCCCTGATCTACTGGGCAGGGATAGAGACTCCTCTCTGGACTCCACAAGGCTAGTGCAGGGGCTCCCAGCCTTGCCCCTCCGTGTCACCAGGCTGTCTCCCTCACTGCACCCAAAGTCTTTGTGCTCAGGGACCGAGTCTTAGCCACCCACTTATTTCCCAGCACCTGGTGGAGTGAGTGTCTGTCACATAGTAAGTGCATGACATTGAGGGAAGCTATGACTTAACAATGACACCCATCTCTCCTCTGCACTGTCCACACCCTCGAATTCTCCTAAAGGCGGAACCATGAGTTAAAGACAGAAGAGGCAAGTGCTCCTGAAATCTCCTCCCTCTACTGTTTAATAACTTGGACTGTTCCAACTTATCAAAGCCTTCTTCAATTAAGAATGCTCCTCTCTTCCAAAAAAAAAAAAAAAAAAAACCCTAAACAAAACAAAAAAAGAATCCTCCTCCCACTCCTCTGCTTCCTCTGGCTTTTCTAAAGGAGTGTTCAGATGTTAATGTCGAAAACTAAAATTTCTGGCACCTGGGTGGCTCAGCAGTTGAACATCTGCCTTCGGCTCAGGTTGTGATCCCGGAGTCCCAAGATCGAGTCCCACATCAGTCCCAAGATCGAGTCCCACATCAGGCTCCCCGCAGGGACCCTGCTTCTCCCTCTGCCTGTGTCTCGGTCTCTCTCTGTGTCTCTTATGAATAAACAAATAAGATCTTAAAAAAAAGAAGAAAAGAAAAAGAACATTTGCAACAACCATTCCCCGAGGAAATGGAAGTTCCCCAAACCCTGAAGGCCTCCAGGCAAGTTGCAGAGATTGTTTGGAGCAGATAATAGTGGGAAATGTCCAGAGTGGCTGAGCTAAAGACAAGAGGGCTTCCCTAAGATGTGTCTTGGGGTTTTATCATTTGAGGGGATAAATTAGGCCTTGAGAGAGAGGGCCTGGAAGAAGAGACCATCCTTAGCCTCCAGAGAATACGCCCACCTCAGGAATGGGGCCTCTAGCCCAAGCCCAAGAAAGGAAGAGCAAGGTGATGAGCTCTCAGATCCCATGGAGCAGGAAAAGCTCTGGTTGCAGCTGCTGGTTCTGATCAATCCTTGAGGAAACAGTGAAACGAAGGCGGGGGGTTAGACCCAGACCCAAGCCTCGGTAGCAAAGGGCCACACTCCGCCACGCAGGCCCCGCTTCATTTGCACCCACTCGACAAACACTGAGCACCTATCACGCGCCAGGAGCTCCTAAGCATAAAGCATATAGGACTTTCCTTTCTTTTAAGAATGTCACGGTCTCTTGAGAGAGAAAGACAAGAAATCAGTAAGTATAGGATGATGTGTGATGGAGGTGTGCGCAGATCACAGGACGCCCCGTGCAGAGCGGGGGTGCTGGGGAAGCGCCCCGTGTGCGGAGACCTGGCTAGGCAAGACCAAACCCTTAAACCGCCGGCTGCACAGCCCTGCACCAGGCTCTGGTCAATTAAAGAGAGAAGGATGAAATGGGAGGGAAGGTGGGGTCAAGATGGGAGGAAGAGACCTCGGCTTGATTTATGGACTCGGGTTGAGGCTTTGCTCCCACCTGTTCAGACAGGTGTTCTGTACCACCTGGTGGGAGTGTATCTGCTCCTTCCACTCACCCCTTGAGGAGAGACTTCGCCCTCTCCTGGGCCCTCGATTGCCTCCAGAACCATCAGATTTCTTTTGCTGCCTGCCCGCATCCTCCCTAGTCTGTTGCTAAAAAGGCACTTCCCTGGAGAAGTGGGAACAGGGAAAGAGATTGCCCCTAATTCTACCCTTTGGGGCCACTAAGAGCCAATATGAGCCTCCCCTACGTGGCAACCTTCATATCATTGAAAATGGCTCTCACATCTCCCCCCGCATCCCCCAGGCATCACTTCTTTAGAATAAAAACCCCATTTCTTGATCTTTCCCCAGAGTGACATATGATCAAAGCTACTCAAGCATTTTTTTTCTCACTTTGAGATTTGTCTTGGCCCTTCTTAAGGTGGGAAACCCGTAACTGAATGCAATGAACCAGGTGTGATCTGATCAGCCCAGAGTAGAAGAGGAATCTCACCTTCCTTATTTCCTGTCTCATATTTCTAATAACACAACCAAGATGGAATTTGCTCTTTTGGGCAACTATCTCACGTTCGTGGGGTTTCTTAAAGTGTATCATAAGTTCAACCTAGGTTGGGTTTGTTTGGTTTTGTTGTTTTTGTTTGTTTGTTTCCTATTTCTGCTGCTGCTAAACCACATCGTACCCGTCCTACCTTTGTACAGTTACTTTTTGGACCAAAGTACTGAACCTAGACAGTGATGAAAGAATCAACATGCAAGCTGGCTGACTTGGGGCCCTAACTAGAAACCTCCTGGGGCGAGGTCCTCCTGGCTCTTCAAAACATGGTGCAAAGCTAGAAGCAAATGACCAGTGGGAAGCTGGTGATGAAGGCTCCACACACACTCCAGGCCATGGGTGCTGAGGTCCCCACCAGGTTTCTGGGGACAAGCCATCTCCTTGGGTCACACTAACTTTCCTGTCTCACGCCAAAGAGATCAGCACATTCCAAATGTTGTGCCATGTCGGGGCGTGGGGGGGTCTTGGAAGCCTCTCCTCAACCCCCTCTCCAGTTGAGAGAATGACGATGGATTCCACAGACCTTTACGAAGGACATCAGGCCTGGCGTGGAGGCAGAGCCGCCCAGTTAGAGGAGCTCACAACCAGAATTCAGTCCAGGGGGACTGATGGGTAACACTGAAGTTCAGCAGGTGTCGGAGCGCTCGGGGGACTTTGCAATACCTTCCTTATTTCCTCAAAAGCCAAAGATGGGGCAGGAAGCTATGGGGCTGGAAGTCAAAGCAGAGGGAATGGTGGTGGGTTTTCAAGACCCAAGGATGCATGTAAGGACCAAGGATCTTCCAGCGGAGAAACCATGGCTCCGGCCTGTTGGAGGGAGCGGAGGATGGAGGAATGAGGAGGAAGGGGTGAGACACCAGTCAATCTGAAACGTGAAGCCCTACTTTAGAGAAATGAGTATGCACCCTTCTAGTGGTGAGCTCCGGCCTGGAGATTGGAGGCAGCCTGTGCTCCTGGTCTAACCACCCCTCCCTCCCAGCTCCGTTCATCTCTGCCCACAGACACCCTCAGAAGAGCCTGGCAATGCCTCTTCAAGCCTCCGCCACTAGATGTGTGGAGGAAGGGAAAGCATCTAGGTCTTTTGCCTCTTGAGCTGACTTTGGAACAAAGAACCAGACTGAGTGGCGGGGGGACAGGTGTCTTCCAGCAAAGCCACCCAAATGTGCTTCCAAACCCTTCTAGACCCACCATACAAACCAGTGTCCAGATGGTTCACAGAGCAACCTCCTGGACCTTGTTGAGTCAAGTGGAGAGGAATAACAACAATAATAGTAAATATTTATTATTATGATCTGATGATGATGATGATGATGATGATGATGATTTAGGACAGGGGAGCCCTTCCTGGCTGTGTCAACTGGGCTATAGTCTATTCCCATTTTTCAGAATGAATGGAAAGGTCAAAGATGACCCTTGGAGGGAAGAGTATAACCAGTGGGACTTGTGCTACTGTGCTCCCCTTCCCCCTCCTTTCTTCTCCTTTTGGGGCGGTCGGATTCCTCAGGCTTCCATCGCCCCACCTCGAGTCCTACCCTGGACCACAGTGAGCTTCGGATCCACAGCGTGAGGGCTCCTTCTCAGCACTTCCACTCAAGCTGGGTCCTTCCCGGCCGCCTGTCCTCCCTCATCTTTGCAGAATCAGCTCAAACGTCGCCTTCTCTCTGGGACCTTTCCCTGCATCCCGGAGACAAAACTTGGCCTTTCCCTCTTAGGGGAGCACTCACGGCGTTTTTCTCAGTGGCCTGTTGCTGATGCCTGTTCCCGTATGCATCCACCCAGTCGGGAGCTCCTAAAGGGTGTGATCTGCATCGCCTGGTCCTGACTTGATGCTTTTAGGGCGAGAGTAAATGAAGGAATGAGTGAGTGAGTGAATGAATGAAACACAGCAAGGGACAGACAAGGCCTCTAACCCGTAAGTGTGCATCTTGGCCAGGGCCTCTGCTTCCGTCTCTATGCTACTCCCTGCAGCGTGGAAGAGCTGCGGCTCCATGAGGGCACAGTGGGCCTGGCTGGCGGGACGTCTCGGGCCCTGACAGTGAGGGGGGTCTCCTATTAGGGAAGGGATCACCTGGAAAATCTCCCTCCCCCCCCCCCCAGTGGAGCTTTTTCTTTTTCCACAAAGAGTACAGGATATTCTGGACAAATGTGAGGCCCTCCGGAGGCAGGGGTGCATGGGCTGTTTGCTCCCAAGAGCCCTTCCGCGGGGGCAGATGCAGATAACATGAAATTCTTGCCCCCTCTCGGGCTGCGTGAACCCGAGACCGAGGGCGTCTCTATCCCCGGGTGCCCCGGCGGTGCCCTGACAGGTTGGGATCTGCTGATTTCTAAAGAGATTTTGAGCAGAGAGCACGCAGTTTTAGGAAGGGCCGTGGGAGGGGGGCTTGCCTCAAGATGCCCTAGATCCTGGCCTCCTGAGTCCCC
>NW_023330780.1:0-62259 GCF_011100685.1 Canis lupus familiaris | reverse complement strand
ATCATCTTACTGCTGAGAGTTGAGCTCACCCCGTCCCTCACAGTTCCACACTGCCTGCAGAGTGAGTTTCCCACGTCTTCACAGAGACTTTTGCCAGAGGCTCTGAGACGCAAGTTAACAATGCAGACCTGGAGGGTATCTCCAGGTCAGTAGTGGTAATCTGGGAACCTCCTTACTCAGAATACTGCTACCTTCACACTGTCATAAGAATAGCTAGTTGAGAGCTGGCTTCTAGGCATGCTTCCCTGTGAGAGCTGAGACAGGGCAGAACCCTCCGCATCCTGCCTGACTGTAGACTACCTGCTAACCTCCTTGTTAGTGGCTGGGATAGGTTGTGGAAAAGCATGTGTAAGCATTGGGCCTGAACTCCCGTGTATCTGAGTTGAATACAGCGATTCCAAAGTCCTTCTTCAATAGGAGTGTAGCTAGGTTCCAACTCCATGTCCGAGTGGGTAGCAGACATCTGCCCCCATGCATACCCACTTCTGAGAGTTGAGCTTATGGCCTGTAACCCTACATCCTGCCTGCCTACCTTTCGCTTCCAAAAGGCCTAGGCTCGCTGCTTGACGCAAGTGTTGGGAGAGGTAACTGGAATCTCCCGGCACACAAGACTAGTGCCTCCAAGCTCAATCAAGCGATTTCCTAGTAATTCCTGGGGTAGACTCGTGCTACATACTAAGTTCCATATGTGAGAGGTAGTTGAACGCCTTGTCCAAAACATCTTACTTCTGAGAGTTGAGCTCACCCTCAGTCCCTCACAGTTCCACACTGCCTGCAGAGTGAGTTTCGCACGTCTTCACCAGAGACGTTTGCCAGAGGCTCTGAGACGCAAGTTAACAATGCAGACCTGGAGGGTATCTCCAGGTGCAGTAGAGTGGTAATCTGGGAACCTCCTTCTCAGAATACTGCTACCTTCACACTGCCATAAGAATGCAGCTAGTTGAGAGCTGGCTTCAGGCATGCTTCCCTGTGAGAGCTAGGACAGGGCAGAACCCTCCCGCATCCTGCTGACTGTAGACGACTGCTAACCTCCTATGTTAGTGGCTGGGAGGTTGTGAAAAGCATGTGTAAGTTGGGCCTGAACTCCTGTATCTGAGTTGAATACAGCGATTTCCAATCCTTCTTCAATCAGAGTGTAGCTAGGTTCCAACTCCATGTCCGAGTGGGTAGCAGACATCTGCCTCCCATGCATACACACTTCTGAGAGTTGAGCTTATGGCCTGTAACCCTACCTCCTGCCTGCTGCTACCTTTCGCTTCCAAAAGGCCTAGGCTCGCTGCTTGACGAAGTGTTGGGAGAGGTAACTGGAATCTCCCGGCACACAAGACTAGTGCCTCCAAGCTCAATCCAGCGATTTCCTAGTAATTCCTGGGGTAGACTGGTGCTACATACTAAGTTCCATACGTGAGAGGTAGCTGAACGCCTTGTCCAAAAATCTTACTTCTGAGAGTTGAGCTCACCCTCAGTCCCTCACAGTTCCACACTGCCTGCAGAGTGAGTTTCGCACGTCTTCACCAGAGACGTTTGCCAGAGGCTCTGAGACGCAAGTTAACAATGCAGACCTGGAGGGTATCTCCAGGTGCAGTAGAGTGGTAATCTGGGAACCTCCTGTCTCAGAATACTGCTACCTTCACCCTGCCATAATGCAGCTAGTTGACAGCTGGCTTCAAGGCATGCTTCCCTGTGAGAGCTAGGACAGGGCACAACCCTCCCGCATCCTGCTTGACTGTAGAAGGAGCTGCTAACGTCCTCATGTTAGTGGCAGGGAAGGTTGTGGAAAAGCATGTGGAATCGTTGTGCCTGAACCCACGTGTATCTGAGTTGAATACAGCGATTTCCAAAGTCCTTCTTCATCAGAGTGTAGCTAGGTTCCACTCGCATGTCCGAGTGGGTAGCAGACATCTGCCTCCCATGCATACACACTTCTGAGAGTTGAGCTTATGGCCTGTAACCCTACCTCCTGCCTGCAGCTACCTTTCGCTTCCAAAAGGCCTAGGCTCGCTGCTTCACCAAGTGTTGGGAGAGGTAACTGGAATCTCCCGGCACACAAGACGTGCCTCCAAGCTCAATCAGCGATTTCCCAGTAATTCCTGGGGTAGACTGGTGCTACATACTAAGTTCCATATGTGAGAAGGTAGCTGAACGCCTTGTCCAAAATCATCTTACTGCTGAGAGTTGAGCTCACCCTCAGTCCCTCACAGTTCCACACTGCCTGCAGAGTGAGTTTCGCACGTCTTCACCAGAGACGTTTGCCAGAGGCTTGAGACGCAAGTTAACAATGCAGACCTGGAGGGTATCTCCAGGTGCAGTAGAGTGGTAATCTGGGAACCTCCTTCTCAGAATACTGCTACCTTCACACTGTCCATAAGAATGCAGCTAGTTGAGCTGGCTTCAGGCATGCTTCCCTGTGAGAGCTGAGGACAGGGCAGAACCCTCCCGCATCCTGCCTGACTGTAGACTACTGCTAACCCCTCATGTTAGTGGCTGGGAAGGTTGTGGGAAAAGCATGTGTAAGCATTGGGCCTGAACCCTCGTGTATCTGAGTTGAATACAGCGATTTCCAAAGTCCTTCTTCAATAGAGTGTAGCTAGGTTCCAACTCCCATGTCCGAGTGGGTAGCAGACATCTGCCTCCCATGCATACCACTTCTGAGAGTTGAGCTTATGGCCTGTAACCCTACATCCTGCCTGCCGCTACCTTTCGCTTCCAAAAGGCCTAGGCTCGCTGCTTGACCAAGTGTTGGGAGAGGTAACTGGAATCTCCCGGCACACAAGACTAGTGCCTCCAAGCTCAATCAGCGATTTCCTAGTAATTCCTGGGTAGACTGGTGCTACATACTAAGTTCCATATGAGAGGTAGCTGAACGCCTTGTCCAAAACATCTTACTTCTGAGAGTTGAGCTCACCCTCAGTCCCTCACAGTTCCACACTGCCTGCAGAGTGAGTTTCGCACGTCTTCACCAGAGACGTTTGCCAGAGGCTTCTGAGACGCAAGTTAACAATGCAGACCTGGAGGGTATCTCCAGGTGCAGTAGAGTGGTAATCTGGGAACCTCCTTCTCAGAATACTGCTACCTTCACACTGCATAAGAATGCAGCTAGTTGAGAGCTGGCTTCTAGGCATGCTTCCCTGTGAGAGCTGAGGACAGGGCAGAACCCTCCCGCATCCTGCCTGACTGTAGACGACTGCTAACCTCCTATGTTAGTGGCTGGGATAGGTTGTGGGAAAAGCATGTGGAAGCATTGGGCCTGAACTCCCGTGTATCTGAGTTGAATACAGCGATTTCCAATCCTTCTTCATCAGAGTGTAGCTAGGTTCCAACTCCCATGTCCGAGTGGGTAGCAGACATCTGCCTCCCATGCATACACTTCTGAGAGTTGAGCTTATGGCCTGTAACCCTACCCTGCCTGCTGCTACCTTTCGCTTCCAAAAGGCCTAGGCTCGCTGCTTGACGAAGTGTTGGGAGAGGTAACTGGAATCTCCCGGCACACAAGACTAGTGCCTCCAAGCTCAATCAGCGATTTCCTAGTAATTCCTGGGGTAGACTGGTGCTACATACTAAGTTCCATAGTGAGAAGGTAGCTGAACGCCTTGTCCAAAATCTTACTTCTGAGAGTTGAGCTCACCCTCAGTCCCTCACAGTTCCACACTGCCTGCAGAGTGAGTTTCGCACGTCTTCACCAGAGACGTTTGCCAGAGGCTCTGAGACGCAAGTTAACAATGCAGACCTGGAGGGTATCTCCAGGTGCAGTAGAGTGGTAATCTGGGAACCTCCTGTCTCAGAATACTGCTACCTTCACCCTGCCATAAGAATGCAGCTAGTTGAGCTGGCTTCAAGGCATGCTTCCCTGTGAGAGCTAAGGACAGGGCACAACCCTCCCGCATCCTGCTGACTGTAGAAGGAGCTGCTAACGTCCTGTTAGTGGCAGGGAAGGTTGTGAGAAAAGCATGTGGAATCGTTGTGCCTGAACCCGTGTATCTGAGTTGAATACAGCGATTTCCAAAGTCCTTCTTCATCAGAGTGTAGCTAGGTTCCACTCCCATGTCCGAGTGGGTAGCAGACATCTGCCTCCCATGCATACACACTTCTGAGAGTTGAGCTTATGGCCTGTAACCCTACCTCCTGCCTGCAGCTACCTTTCGCTTCCAAAAGGCCTAGGCTCGCTGCTTCACCAGTGTTGGGAGAGGTAAATGGAATCTCCCGGCACACAAGACTAGTGCCTCCAAGCTCAATCGATTTCCTAATTCCTGGGGTAGACTGGTGCTACATACTAAGTTCCATATGTGAGAAGGTAGCTGAACGCCTTGTCCAAAATCATCTTACTGCTGAGAGTTGAGCTCACCCTCAGTCCCTCACAGTTCCACACTGCCTGCAGAGTGAGTTTCGCACGTCTTCACCAGAGACGTTTGCCAGAGGCTTCTGAGACGCAAGTTAACAATGCAGACCTGGAGGGTATCTCCAGGTGCAGTAGAGTGGTAATCTGGGAACCTCCTTACTCAGAATACTGCTACCTTCACACTGCATAAGAATGCAGCTAGTTGAGCTGGCTTCAGGCATGCTTCCCTGTGAGAGCTGAGGACAGGGCAGACCCTCCCGCATCCTGCCTGACTGTAGACTACTGCTAACCTCCTCATGTTAGTGGCTGGGAAGGTTGTGGGAAAAGCATGTGTAAGCATTGGCCTGAACTCCCGTGTATCTGAGTTGAATACAGCGATTTCCAAATCCTTCTTCATAGAGTGTAGCTAGGTTCCAACTCCCATGTCCGAGTGGGTAGCAGACATCTGCCTCCCATGCATACACTTCTGAGAGTTGAGCTTATGGCCTGTAACCCTACATCCTGCCTGCAGCTACCTTTCGCTTCCAAAAGGCCTAGGCTCGCTGCTTGACCAAGTGTTGGGAGAGGTAACTGGAATCTCCCGGCACACAAGACTAGTGCCTCCAAGCTCAATCAGCGATTTCCTAGTAATTCCTGGGGTAGACTGGTGCTACATACTAAGTTCCATATGTGAGAAGGTAGCTGAACGCCTTGTCCAAAACATCTTACTTCTGAGAGTTGAGCTCACCCTCAGTCCCTCACAGTTCCACACTGCCTGCAGAGTGAGTTTCGCACGTCTTCACCAGAGACGTTTGCCAGAGGCTTCTGAGACGCAAGTTAACAATGCAGACCTGGAGGGTATCTCCAGGTGCAGTAGAGTGGTAATCTGGGAACCTCCTTACTCAGAATACTGCTACCTTCACACTGCCATAAGAATGCAGCTAGTTGAGAGCTGGCTTCAGGCATGCTTCCCTGTGAGAGCTGAGGACAGGGCAGAACCCTCCCGCATCCTGCCTGACTGTAGGTAGCTGCTAACCTCCTATGTTAGTGGCTGGGAGGTTGTGGAAAAGCATGTGTAAGCATTGGCCTGAACTCCCGTGTATCTGAGTTGAATACAGCGATTTCCAATCCTTCTTCAATCAGAGTGTAGCTAGGTTCCACTCCATGTCCGAGTGGGTAGCAGACATCTGCCTCCCATGCATACCACTTCTGAGAGTTGAGCTTATGGCCTGTAACCCCTCCCCTCCTGCTGTACCTTTCGCTTCCAAAAGGCCTAGGCTCGCTGCTTACGAAGTGTTGGGAGAGGTAACTGGAATCTCCCGGCACACAAGACTAGTGCCTCCAAGCTCAATCAGCGATTTCCTAGTAATTCCTGGGTAGACTGGTGCTACATACTAAGTTCCATACGTGAGAGGTAGCTGAACGCCTTGTCCAAAAATCTTACTTCTGAGAGTTGAGCTCACCCTCAGTCCCTCACAGTTCCACACTGCCTGCAGAGTGAGTTTCGCACGTCTTCACCAGAGACGTTTGCCAGAGGCTCTGAGACGCAAGTTAACAATGCAGACCTGTAGGGTATCTCCAGGTGCAGTAGAGTGGTAATCTGGGAACCTCCTGTCTCAGAATACTGCTACCTTCACCTGCCATAAGAATGCAGCTAGTTGAGCTGGCTTCAAGGCATGCTTCCCTGTGAGAGCTAGGACAGGGCACAACCCTCCCGCATCCTGCTGACTGTAGAAGGAGCTGCTAACGTCCTCATGTTAGTGGCAGGGAAGGTTGTGAGAAAAGCATGTGGAATCGTTGTGCCTGAACCCACGTGTATCTGAGTTGAATACAGCGATTTCCAAAGTCCTTCTTCATCAGAGTGTAGCTAGGTTCCCACTCGCATGTCCGAGTGGGTAGCAGACATCTGCCTCCCATGCATACACACTTCTGAGAGTTGAGCTTATGGCCTGTAACCCTACCTCCTGCCTGCAGCTACCTTTCGCTTCCAAAAGGCCTAGGCTCGCTGCTTCACCAAGTGTTGGGAGAGGTAACTGGAATCTCCCGGCACACAAGACTAGTGCCTCCAAGCTCAATCCAGCGATTTCCCAGTAATTCCTGGGGTAGACTGGTGCTACATACTAAGTTCCATATGTGAGAAGGTAGCTGAACGCCTTGTCCAAAATCATCTTACTGCTGAGAGTTGAGCTCACCCTCAGTCCCTCACAGTTCCACACTGCCTGCAGAGTGAGTTTCGCACGTCTTCACCAGAGACGTTTGCCAGAGGCTCTGAGACGCAAGTTAACAATGCAGACCTGGAGGGTATCTCCAGGTGCAGTAGAGTGGTAATCTGGGAACCTCCTTACTCAGAATACTGCTACCTTCACACTGTCATAAGAATGCAGCTAGTTGAGAGCTGGCTTCTTCAGGCATGCTTCCCTGTGAGAGCTGAGGACAGGGCAGAACCCTCCCGCATCCTGCCTGACTGTAGACTACCTGCTAACCTCCTTTGTTAGTGGCTGGGATAGGTTGTGGGAAAAGCATGTGTAAGCATTGGGCCTGAACCCCGTGTATCTGAGTTGAATACAGCGATTTCCAAATCCTTCTTCATAGAGTGTAGCTAGGTTCCAACTCCCATGTCCGAGTGGGTACCAGACATCTGCCTCCCATGCATACACACTTCTGAGAGTTGAGCTTATGGCCTGTAACCCTACATCCTGCCTGCCGCTACCTTTCGCTTCCAAAAGGCCTAGGCTCGCTGCTTGACGCAAGTGTTGGGAGAGGTAACTGGAATCTCCCGGCACACAAGACGAGTGCCTCCAAGCTCAATTCAGCGATTTCCTAGTAATTCCTGGGGTAGACTGGTGCTACATACTAAGTTCCATACGTG
Source organism: Canis lupus familiaris (assembly GCF_011100685.1). Lineage (NCBI taxonomy): Eukaryota > Metazoa > Chordata > Mammalia > Carnivora > Canidae > Canis > Canis lupus. Next base: position 55,075 of record NW_023330780.1, on the reverse strand, counting down.
AGAGGTAGCTGAACGCCTTGTCCAAAACATCTTACTTCTGAGAGCTGAGCTCACCCTCAGTCCCTCACAGTTCCACACTGCCTGCAGAGTGAGTTTCCGACGTCTTCACCAGAGACGTTTGCCAGAGGCTTCTGAGACGCAAGTTAACAATGCAGACCTGGAGGGTATCTCCAGGTGCAGTAGAGTGGTAATCTGGGAACCTCCTGTCTCAGAATACTGCTACCTTCACACTGCCATAAGAATGCAGCTAGTTGAGAGCTGGCTTCTAGGCATGCTTCCCTGTGAGAGCTGAGGACAGGGAACCCTCCCGCATCCTGCCTGACTGTAGACGTAGCTGCTAACGTCCTATGTTAGTGGCTGGGAGGTTGTGGGAAAAGCATGTGTAAGCATTGGGCCTGAACTCCCGTGTATCTGAGTTGAATACAGCGATTTCCAATCCTTCTTCATCAGAGTGTAGCTAGGTTCCAACTCCATGTCCGAGTGGGTAGCAGACATCTGCCTCCCATGCATACACACTTCTGAGAGTTGAGCTTATGGCCTGTAACCCTACCCCTCCTGCCTGCAGCTACCTTTCGCTTCCAAAAGGCCTAGGCTCGCTGCTTGACGAAGTGTTGGGAGAGGTAACTGGAATCTCCCGGCACACAAGACTAGTGCCTCCAAGCTCAATCCAGCGATTTCCTAGTAATTCCTGGGGTAGACTGGTGCTACATACTAAGTTCCATACGTGAGAAGGTAGCTGAACGCCTTGTCCAAAAATCTTACTTCTGAGAGTTGAGCTCACCCTCAGTCCCTCACAGTTCCACACTGCCTGCAGAGTGAGTTTCGCACGTCTTCACCAGAGACGTTTGCCAGAGGCTCTGAGACGCAAGTTAACAATGCAGACCTGGAGGGTATCTCCAGGTGCAGTAGAGTGGTAATCTGGGAACCTCCTGTCTCAGAATACTGCTACCTTCACCCTGCCATAAGAATGCAGCTAGTTGACAGCTGGCTTCAAGGCATGCTTCCCTGTGAGAGCTAAGGACAGGGCACAACCCTCCCGCATCCTGCTTGACTGTAGAAGGAGCTGCTAACGTCCTCATGTTAGTGGCAGGGAAGGTTGTGAAAAGCATGTGGAATCGTTGTGCCTGAACCCACGTGTATCTGAGTTGAATACAGCGATTTCCAAAGTCCTTCTTCATCAGAGTGTAGCTAGGTTCCCACTCGCATGTCCGAGTGGGTAGCAGACATCTGCCTCCCATGCATACCACTTCTGAGAGTTGAGCTTATGGCCTGTAACCCTACCTCCTGCCTGCAGCTACCTTTCGCTTCCAAAAGGCCTAGGCTCGCTGCTTCACCGAAGTGTTGGGAGAGGTAACTGGAATCTCCCGGCACACAAGACTAGTGCCTCCAAGCTCAATCCAGCGATTTCCCAGTAATTCCTGGGGTAGACTGGTGCTACATACTAAGTTCCATATGTGAGAAGGTAGCTGAACGCCTTGTCCAAAATCATCTTACTTCTGAGAGTTGAGCTCACCCTCAGTCCCTCACAGTTCCACACTGCCTGCAGAGTGAGTTTCGCACGTCTTCACCAGAGACTTTGCCAGAGGCTTCTGAGACGCAAGTTAACAATGCAGACCTGGAGGGTATCTCCAGGTGCAGTAGAGTGGTAATCTGGGAACCTCCTTCTCAGAATACTGCTACCTTCACACTGTCATAAGAATGCAGCTAGTTGAGAGCTGGCTTCAGGCATGCTTCCCTGTGAGAGCTGAGGACAGGGCAGAACCCTCCCGCATCCTGCCTGACTGTAGACGTACCTGCTAACCTCCTTGTTAGTGGCTGGGATAGGTTGTGGGAAAAGCATGTGTAAGCATTGGGCCTGAACTCCCGTGTATCTGAGTTGAATACAGCGATTTCCAAATCCTTCTTCAATAGAGTGTAGCTAGGTTCCAACTCCCATGTCCGAGTGGGTAGCAGACATCTGCCTCCCATGCATACACACTTCTGAGAGTTGAGCTTATGGCCTGTAACCCCCTCCGCTGCTGACCTTTCGCTTCCAAAAGGCCTAGGCTCGCTGCTTGACGAAGTGTTGGGAGAGGTAACTGGAATCTCCCGGCACACAAGACTAGTGCCTCCAAGCTCAATCCAGCGATTTCCTAGTAATTCCTGGGGTAGACTGGTGCTACATACTAAGTTCCATATGTGAGAAGGTAGCTGAACGCCTTGTCCAAAATCATCTTACTTCTGAGAGTTGAGCTCACCCTCAGTCCCTCACAGTTCCACACTGCCTGCAGAGTGAGTTTCGCACGTCTTCACCAGAGACGTTTGCCAGAGGCTTGAGACGCAAGTTAACAATGCAGACCTGGAGGGTATCTCCAGGTGCAGTAGAGTGGTAATCTGGGAACCTCCTTCTCAGAATACTGCTACCTTCACACTGCCATAAGAATGCAGCTAGTTGAGAGCTGGCTCTAGGCATGCTTCCCTGTGAGAGCTGAGGACAGGGCAGAACCCTCCCGCATCCTGCCTGACTGTAGACTACTGCTAACCTCCTTGTTAGTGGCTGGGAAGGTTGTGGGAAAAGCATGTGTAAGCATTGGGCCTGAACTCGTGTATCTGAGTTGAATACAGCGATTTCCAAAGTCCTTCTTCAATAGAGTGTAGCTAGGTTCCAACTCCCATGTCCGAGTGGGTAGCAGACATCTGCCTCCCATGCATACACTTCTGAGAGTTGAGCTTATGGCCTGTAACCCTACATCCTGCCTGCAGCTACCTTTCGCTTCCAAAAGGCCTAGGCTCGCTGCTTGACGAAGTGTTGGGAGAGGTAACTGGAATCTCCCGGCACACAAGACTAGTGCCTCCAAGCTCAATCCAGCGATTTCCTAGTAATTCCTGGGGTAGACTGGTGCTACATACTAAGTTCCATACGTGAGAGGTAGCTGAACGCCTTGTCCAAAACATCTTACTTCTGAGAGTTGAGCTCACCCTCAGTCCCTCACAGTTCCACACTGCCTGCAGAGTGAGTTTCGTCTTCACCAGAGACGTTTGCCAGAGGCTCTGAGACGCAAGTTAACAATGCAGACCTGGAGGGTATCTCCAGGTGCAGTAGAGTGGTAATCTGGGAACCTCCTTCTCAGAATACTGCTACCTTCACACTGCCATAAGAATGCAGCTAGTTGAGAGCTGGCTTCAGGCATGCTTCCCTGTGAGAGCTAGGACAGGGCAGAACCCTCCCGCATCCTGCCTGACTGTAGACGAGCTGCTAACCTCCTCATGTTAGTGGCTGGGAGGTTGTGGGAAAAGCATGTGTAAGTTGGGCCTGAACTCCGTGTATCTGAGTTGAATACAGCGATTTCCAATCCTTCTTCATCAGAGTGTAGCTAGGTTCCAACTCCCATGTCCGAGTGGGTAGCAGACATCTGCCTCCCATGCATACCACTTCTGAGAGTTGAGCTTATGGCCTGTAACCCTACCCCTCCGCTGCCTTTCCTTTCTTCAAAAGGCCTAGGCTCGCTGCTTACGAAGTGTTGGGAGAGGTAACTGGAATCTCCCGGCACACAAGACGAGTGCCTCCAAGCTCAATCCAGCGATTTCCCAGTAATTCCTGGGGTAGACTGGTGCTACATACTAAGTTCCATATGAGAAGGTAGCTGAACGCCTTGTCCAAAATCATCTTACTTCTGAGAGTTGAGCTCACCCTCAGTCCCTCACAGTTCCACACTGCCTGCAGAGTGAGTTTCGCATCTTCACCAGAGACGTTTGCCAGAGGCTTCTGAGACGCAAGTTAACAATGCAGACCTGGAGGGTATCTCCAGGTGCAGTAGAGTGGTAATCTGGGAACCTCCTGTCTCAGAATACTGCTACCTTCACACTGTCCATAAGAATGCAGCTAGTTGAGAGCTGGCTTCAGGCATGCTTCCCTGTGAGAGCTGAGGACAGGGCAGAACCCTCCCGCATCCTGCCTGACTGTAGTACTGCTAACCTCCTCTGTTAGTGGCTGGGATAGGTTGTGGAAAAGCATGTGTAAGCATTGGGCCTGAACTCCCGTGTATCTGAGTTGAATACAGCGATTTCCAAAGTCCTTCTTCAATAGAGTGTAGCTAGGTTCCAACTCCCATGTCCGAGTGGGTAGCAGACATCTGCCTCCCATGCATACACACTTCTGAGAGTTGAGCTTATGGCCTGTAACCCTACATCCTGCCTGCCGCTACCTTTCGCTTCCAAAAGGCCTAGGCTCGCTGCTTGACGAAGTGTTGGGAGAGGTAACTGGAATCTCCCGGCACACAAGACGAGTGCCTCCAAGCTCAATCAGCGATTTCCCAGTAATTCCTGGGGTAGACTGGTGCTACATACTAAGTTCCATATGAGAGGTAGTGAACGCCTTGTCCAAAACATCTTACTTCTGAGAGTTGAGCTCACCCTCAGTCCCTCACAGTTCCACACTGCCTGCAGAGTGAGTTTCCACGTCTTCACCAGAGACGTTTGCCAGAGGCTCTGAGACGCAAGTTAACAATGCAGACCTGGAGGGTATCTCCAGGTGCAGTAGAGTGGTAATCTGGGAACCTCCTGTCTCAGAATACTGCTACCTTCACACTGCCATAAGAATGCAGCTAGTTGAGAGCTGGCTTCAGGCATGCTTCCCTGTGAGAGCTGAGGACAGGGCAGAACCCTCCCGCATCCTGCCTGACTGTAGACGAGCTGCTAACGTCCTATGTTAGTGGCTGGGAGGTTGTGGGAAAAGCATGTGTAAGCATTGGGCCTGAACCCCGTGTATCTGAGTTGAATACAGCGATTTCCAATCCTTCTTCATCAGAGTGTAGCTAGGTTCCACTCCATGTCCGAGTGGGTAGCAGACATCTGCCTCCCATGCATACACTTCTGAGAGTTGAGCTTATGGCCTGTAACCCTACCCCTCCGCCTGCTCCTTTCGCTTCCAAAAGGCCTAGGCTCGCTGCTTGACGAAGTGTTGGGAGAGGTAACTGGAATCTCCCGGCACACAAGACTAGTGCCTCCAAGCTCAATCCAGCGATTTCCTAGTAATTCCTGGGGTAGACTGGTGCTACATACTAAGTTCCATACGTGAGAAGGTAGCTGAACGCCTTGTCCAAAACATCTTACTTCTGAGAGTTGAGCTCACCCTCAGTCCCTCACAGTTCCACACTGCCTGCAGAGTGAGTTTCGCACGTCTTCACCAGAGACGTTTGCCAGAGGCTCTGAGACGCAAGTTAACAATGCAGACCTGGAGGGTATCTCCAGGTGCAGTAGAGTGGTAATCTGGGAACCTCCTGTCTCAGAATACTGCTACCTTCACCCTGCCATAAGAATGCAGCTAGTTGACAGCTGGCTTCAAGGCATGCTTCCCTGTGAGAGCTAGGACAGGGCACAACCCTCCCGCATCCTGCTGACTGTAGAAGGAGCTGCTAACGTCCTCATGTTAGTGGCAGGGAAAGGTTGTGGAAAAGCATGTGGAATCGTTGTGCCTGAACCCACGTGTATCTGAGTTGAATACAGCGATTTCCAAAGTCCTTCTTCATCAGAGTGTAGCTAGGTTCCCACTCGCATGTCCGAGTGGGTAGCAGACATCTGCCTCCCATGCATACCACTTCTGAGAGTTGAGCTTATGGCCTGTAACCCTACCTCCTGCCTGCAGCTACCTTTCGCTTCCAAAAGGCCTAGGCTCGCTGCTTCACCGAAGTGTTGGGAGAGGTAACTGGAATCTCCCGGCACACAAGACTAGTGCCTCCAAGCTCAATCCAGCGATTTCCCAGTAATTCCTGGGGTAGACTGGTGCTACATACTAAGTTCCATATGTGAGAAGGTAGCTGAACGCCTTGTCCAAAATCATCTTACTGCTGAGAGTTGAGCTCACCCTCAGTCCCTCACAGTTCCACACTGCCTGCAGAGTGAGTTTCGCACGTCTTCACCAGAGACTTTGCCAGAGGCTCTGAGACGCAAGTTAACAATGCAGACCTGGAGGGTATCTCCAGGTGCAGTAGAGTGGTAATCTGGGAACCTCCTTCTCAGAATACTGCTACCTTCACACTGTCATAAGAATGCAGCTAGTTGAGAGCTGGCTTCAGGCATGCTTCCCTGTGAGAGCTGAGGACAGGGCAGACCCTCCCGCATCCTGCCTGACTGTAGACGTACTGCTAACCTCCTTGTTAGTGGCTGGGATAGGTTGTGGGAAAAGCATGTGTAAGCATTGGGCCTGAACTCCCGTGTATCTGAGTTGAATACAGCGATTTCCAAAGTCCTTCTTCAATAGAGTGTAGCTAGGTTCCAACTCCATGTCCGAGTGGGTAGCAGACATCTGCCTCCCATGCATACACCTTCTGAGAGTTGAGCTTATGGCCTGTAACCCTACATCCTGCCTGCCGCTACCTTTCGCTTCCAAAAGGCCTAGGCTCGCTGCTTGACGCAAGTGTTGGGAGAGGTAACTGGAATCTCCCGGCACACAAGACTAGTGCCTCCAAGCTCAATCAGCGATTTCCTAGTAATTCCTGGGGTAGACTGGTGCTACATACTAAGTTCCATACGTGAGAGGTAGCTGAACGCCTTGTCCAAAACATCTTACTTCTGAGAGTTGAGCTCACCCTCAGTCCCTCACAGTTCCACACTGCCTGCAGAGTGAGTTTCGCACGTCTTCACCAGAGACGTTTGCCAGAGGCTTCTGAGACGCAAGTTAACAATGCAGACCTGGAGGGTATCTCCAGGTGCAGTAGAGTGGTAATCTGGGAACCTCCTGTCTCAGAATACTGCTACCTTCACACTGTCATAAGAATGCAGCTAGTTGAGAGCTGGCTTCTAGGCATGCTTCCCTGTGAGAGCTGAGGACAGGGCAGAACCCTCCCGCATCCTGCCTGACTGTAGACGAGCTGCTAACTCCTATGTTAGTGGCTGGGAAGGTTGTGGAAAAGCATGTGTAAGCATTGGGCCTGAACTCCCGTGTATCTGAGTTGAATACAGCGATTTCCAATCCTTCTTCAATCAGAGTGTAGCTAGGTTCCAACTCCCATGTCCGAGTGGGTAGCAGACATCTGCCTCCCATGCATACACACTTCTGAGAGTTGAGCTTATGGCCTGTAACCCTCCATCTCCTGCCTGCTACCTTTCGCTTCCAAAAGGCCTAGGCTCGCTGCTTGACCGAAGTGTTGGGAGAGGTAACTGGAATCTCCCGGCACACAAGACTAGTGCCTCCAAGCTCAATCCAGCGATTTCCTAGTAATTCCTGGGGTAGACTGGTGCTACATACTAAGTTCCATACGTGAGAAGGTAGCTGAACGCCTTGTCCAAAAATCTTACTTCTGAGAGTTGAGCTCACCCTCAGTCCCTCACAGTTCCACACTGCCTGCAGAGTGAGTTTCGCACGTCTTCACCAGAGACGTTTGCCAGAGGCTTCTGAGACGCAAGTTAACAATGCAGACCTGGAGGGTATCTCCAGGTGCAGTAGAGTGGTAATCTGGGAACCTCCTGTCTCAGAATACTGCTACCTTCACCCTGCCATAAGAATGCAGCTAGTTGACAGCTGGCTTCAGGCATGCTTCCCTGTGAGAGCTAAGGACAGGGCACAACCCTCCCGCATCCTGCTGACTGTAGAAGCTGCTAACGTCCTCATGTTAGTGGCAGGGAAGGTTGTGAGAAAAGCATGTGGAATCGTTGTGCCTGAACCCACGTGTATCTGAGTTGAATACAGCGATTTCCAAAGTCCTTCTTCATCAGAGTGTAGCTAGGTTCCCACTCGCATGTCCGAGTGGGTAGCAGACATCTGCCTCCCATGCATACCACTTCTGAGAGTTGAGCTTATGGCCTGTAACCCTACCTCCTGCCTGCAGCTACCTTTCGCTTCCAAAAGGCCTAGGCTCGCTGCTTCACGAAGTGTTGGGAGAGGTAACTGGAATCTCCCGGCACACAAGACTAGTGCCTCCAAGCTCAATCCAGCGATTTCCCAGTAATTCCTGGGGTAGACTGGTGCTACATACTAAGTTCCATATGTGAGAAGGTAGCTGAACGCCTTGTCCAAAATCATCTTACTGCTGAGAGTTGAGCTCACCCTCAGTCCCTCACAGTTCCACACTGCCTGCAGAGTGAGTTTCCACGTCTTCACCAGAGACTTTTGCCAGAGGCTCTGAGACGCAAGTTAACAATGCAGACCTGGAGGGTATCTCCAGGTGCAGTAGAGTGGTAATCTGGGAACCTCCTTACTCAGAATACTGCTACCTTCACACTGTCATAAGAATGCAGCTAGTTGAGAGCTGGCTTCAGGCATGCTTCCCTGTGAGAGCTGAGGACAGGGCAGAACCCTCCCGCATCCTGCCTGACTGTAGACTACCTGCTAACCTCCTTATGTTAGTGGCTGGGATAGGTTGTGGAAAAGCATGTGTAAGCATTGGGCCTGAACTCCCGTGTATCTGAGTTGAATACAGCGATTTCCAAATCCTTCTTCAATAGGAGTGTAGCTAGGTTCCAACTCCCATGTCCGAGTGGGTAGCAGACATCTGCCTCCCATGCATACCACTTCTGAGAGTTGAGCTTATGGCCTGTAACCCTACATCCTGCCTGCCGCTACCTTTCGCTTCCAAAAGGCCTAGGCTCGCTGCTTGACGCAAGTGTTGGGAGAGGTAACTGGAATCTCCCGGCACACAAGACGAGTGCCTCCAAGCTCAATTCAGCGATTTCCTAGTAATTCCTGGGGTAGACTGGTGCTACATACTAAGTTCCATACGTGAGAGGTAGTGAACGCCTTGTCCAAAACATCTTACTTCTGAGAGTTAAGCTCACCCTCAGTCCCTCACAGTTCCACACTGCCTGCAGAGTGAGTTTCGCACGTCTTCACCAGAGACGTTTGCCAGAGGCTTCTGAGACGCAAGTTAACAATGCAGACCTGGAGGGTATCTCCAGGTGCAGTAGAGTGGTAATCTGGGAACCTCCTGTCTCAGAATACTGCTACCTTCACACTGCCATAAGAATGCAGCTAGTTGAGAGCTGGCTTCTAGGCATGCTTCCCTGTGAGAGCTGAGGACAGGGCAGAACCCTCCCGCATCCTGCTGACTGTAGACGACTGCTAACCCTATGTTAGTGGCTGGGAGGTTGTGGGAAAAGCATGTGTAAGCATTGGGCCTGAACTCCCGTGTATCTGAGTTGAATACAGCGATTTCCAATCCTTCTTCATAGAGTGTAGCTAGGTTCCAACTCCCATGTCCGAGTGGGTAGCAGACATCTGCCTCCCATGCATACCACTTCTGAGAGTTGAGCTTATGGCCTGTAACCCTACCCCTGCCTGCTTACCTTTCGCTTCCAAAAGGCCTAGGCTCGCTGCTTGACGAAGTGTTGGGAGAGGTAACTGGAATCTCCCGGCACACAAGACAGTGCCTCCAAGCTCAATCCAGCGATTTCCTAGTAATTCCTGGGGTAGACTGGTGCTACATACTAAGTTCCATATGTGAGAAGGTAGCTGAACGCCTTGTCCAAAATCATCTTACTTCTGAGAGTTGAGCTCACCCTCAGTCCCTCACAGTTCCACACTGCCTGCAGAGTGAGTTTCGCACGTCTTCACCAGAGACGTTTGCCAGAGGCTATGAGACGCAAGTTAACAATGCAGACCTGGAGGGTATCTCCAGGTGCAGTAGAGTGGTAATCTGGGAACCTCCTGTCTCAGAATACTGCTACCTTCACCCTGCCATAAGAATGCAGCTAGTTGAGCTGGCTTCAAGGCATGCTTCCCTGTGAGAGCTAAGGACAGGGCACAACCCTCCCGCATCCTGCTGACTGTAGAAGGAGCTGCTAACGTCCTCATGTTAGTGGCAGGGAAGGTTGTGAGAAAAGCATGTGGAATCGTTGTGCCTGAACCCACGTGTATCTGAGTTGAATACAGCGATTTCCAAAGTCCTTCTTCATCAGAGTGTAGCTAGGTTCCAACTCCCATGTCCGAGTGGGTAGCAGACATCTGCCTCCCATGCATACCACTTCTGAGAGTTGAGCTTATGGCCTGTAACCCTACCTCCTGCCTGCAGCTACCTTTCGCTTCCAAAAGGCCTAGGCTCGCTGCTTCACCGAAGTGTTGGGAGAGGTAACTGGAATCTCCCGGCACACAAGACTAGTGCCTCCAAGCTCAATCCAGCGATTTCCCAGTAATTCCTGGGGTAGACTGGTGCTACATACTAAGTTCCATATGTGAGAAGGTAGCTGAACGCCTTGTCCAAAATCATCTTACTTCTGAGAGTTGAGCTCACCCTCAGTCCCTCACAGTTCCACACTGCCTGCAGAGTGAGTTTCCACGTCTTCACCAGAGACTTTGCCAGAGGCTCTGAGACGCAAGTTAACAATGCAGACCTGGAGGGTATCTCCAGGTGCAGTAGAGTGGTAATCTGGGAACCTCCTTCTCAGAATACTGCTACCTTCACACTGCATAAGAATGCAGCTAGTTGAGAGCTGGCTTCAGGCATGCTTCCCTGTGAGAGCTGAGGACAGGGCAGAACCCTCCCGCATCCTGCTGACTGTAGACGTACTGCTAACCTCCTTTGTTAGTGGCTGGGATAGGTTGTGGGAAAAGCATGTGTAAGCATTGGGCCTGAACTCCCGTGTATCTGAGTTGAATACAGCGATTTCCAAAGTCCTTCTTCAATAGAGTGTAGCTAGGTTCCAACTCCATGTCCGAGTGGGTAGCAGACATCTGCCTCCCATGCATACACACTTCTGAGAGTTGAGCTTATGGCCTGTAACCCTACATCCTGCCTGCAGCTACCTTTCGCTTCCAAAAGGCCTAGGCTCGCTGCTTGACGCAAGTGTTGGGAGAGGTAACTGGAATCTCCCGGCACACAAGACTAGTGCCTCCAAGCTCAATCAGCGATTTCCTAGTAATTCCTGGGGTAGACTGGTGCTACATACTAAGTTCCATATGTGAGAGGTAGCTGAACGCCTTGTCCAAAATCATCTTACTTCTGAGAGTTGAGCTCACCCTCAGTCCCTCACAGTTCCACACTGCCTGCAGAGTGAGTTTCGCACGTCTTCACCAGAGACGTTTGCCAGAGGCTCTGAGACGCAAGTTAACAATGCAGACCTGGAGGGTATCTCCAGGTGCAGTAGAGTGGTAATCTGGGAACCTCCTGTCTCAGAATACTGCTACCTTCACCTGCCATAAGAATGCAGCTAGTTGAGAGCTGGCTTCAGGCATGCTTCCCTGTGAGAGCTGAGGACAGGGCACAAACCCTCCCGCATCCTGCTGACTGTAGAGGACTGCTAACGTCCTCATGTTAGTGGCTGGGAGGTTGTGGAAAAGCATGTGGAAGCATTGGCCTGAACCCGTGTATCTGAGTTGAATACAGCGATTTCCAAAGTCCTTCTTCATCAGAGTGTAGCTAGGTTCCACTCCATGTCAGTGGGTAGCAGACATCTGCCTCCCATGCATACACACTTCTGAGAGTTGAGCTTATGGCCTGTAACCCTACCATCCTGCCTGCGCTTTTCGCTTCCAAAAGGCCTAGGCTCGCTGCTTGACGAAGTGTTGGGAGAGGTAACTGGAATCTCCCGGCACACAAGACTAGTGCCTCCAAGCTCAATCAGCGATTTCCTAGTAATTCCTGGGGTAGACTGGTGCTACATACTAAGTTCCATACGTGAGAAGGTAGCTGAACGCCTTGTCCAAAAATCTTACTTCTGAGAGTTGAGCTCACCCTCAGTCCCTCACAGTTCCACACTGCCTGCAGAGTGAGTTTCGCACGTCTTCACCAGAGACGTTTGCCAGAGGCTCTGAGACGCAAGTTAACAATGCAGACCTGGAGGGTATCTCCAGGTGCAGTAGAGTGGTAATCTGGGAACCTCCTGTCTCAGAATACTGCTACCTTCACCCTGCCATAAGAATGCAGCTAGTTGAGAGCTGGCTTCAGGCATGCTTCCCTGTGAGAGCTAGGACAGGGCAGAACCCTCCCGCATCCTGCTTGACTGTAGAAGGAGCTGCTAACGTCCTCATGTTAGTGGCAGGGAAGGTTGTGGAAAAGCATGTGGAATCGTTGCCTGAACCCACGTGTATCTGAGTTGAATACAGCGATTTCCAAAGTCCTTCTTCATCAGAGTGTAGCTAGGTTCCACTCGCATGTCCGAGTGGGTAGCAGACATCTGCCTCCCATGCATACACACTTCTGAGAGTTGAGCTTATGGCCTGTAACCCTACCTCCTGCCTGCAGCTACCTTTCGCTTCCAAAAGGCCTAGGCTCGCTGCTTCACCGAAGTGTTGGGAGAGGTAACTGGAATCTCCCGGCACACAAGACTAGTGCCTCCAAGCTCAATCCAGCGATTTCCCAGTAATTCCTGGGGTAGACTGGTGCTACATACTAAGTTCCATATGTGAGAAGGTAGCTGAACGCCTTGTCCAAAATCATCTTACTGCTGAGAGTTGAGCTCACCCTCAGTCCCTCACAGTTCCACACTGCCTGCAGAGTGAGTTTCGCACGTCTTCACCAGAGACGTTTGCCAGAGGCTCTGAGACGCAAGTTAACAATGCAGACCTGGAGGGTATCTCCAGGTGCAGTAGAGTGGTAATCTGGGAACCTCCTTCTCAGAATACTGCTACCTTCACACTGTCATAAGAATGCAGCTAGTTGAGCTGGCTTCAGGCATGCTTCCCTGTGAGAGCTGAGGACAGGGCAGAACCCTCCCGCATCCTGCCTGACTGTAGACGTACCTGCTAACCTCCTTTGTTAGTGGCTGGGATAGGTTGTGGAAAAGCATGTGTAAGCATTGGGCCTGAACTCCTGTATCTGAGTTGAATACAGCGATTTCCAAAGTCCTTCTTCAATAGAGTGTAGCTAGGTTCCAACTCCCATGTCCGAGTGGGTAGCAGACATCTGCCTCCCATGCATACACACTTCTGAGAGTTGAGCTTATGGCCTGTAACCCTACTCCTGCCTGCAGCTACCTTTCGCTTCCAAAAGGCCTAGGCTCGCTGCTTGACGAAGTGTTGGGAGAGGTAACTGGAATCTCCCGGCACACAAGACGAGTGCCTCCAAGCTCAATGAGCGATTTCCTAGTAATTCCTGGGGTAGACTGGTGCTACATACTAAGTTCCATATGTGAGAAGGTAGCTGAACGCCTTGTCCAAAATCATCTTACTTCTGAGAGTTGAGCTCACCCTCAGTCCCTCACAGTTCCACACTGCCTGCAGAGTGAGTTTCGCACGTCTTCACCAGAGACGTTTGCCAGAGGCTTCTGAGACGCAAGTTAACAATGCAGACCTGGAGGGTATCTCCAGGTGCAGTAGAGTGGTAATCTGGGAACCTCCTGTCTCAGAATACTGCTACCTTCCACTGCCATAAGAATGCAGCTAGTTGAGAGCTGGCTTCAAGGCATGCTTCCCTGTGAGAGCTGAGGACAGGGCACAACCCTCCCGCATCCTGCCTGACTGTAGAAGGAGCTGCTAACGTCCTCATGTTAGTGGCAGGGAAAGGTTGTGGAAAAGCATGTGAAGCATTGGGCCTGAACCCTGTATCTGAGTTGAATACAGCGATTTCCAATCCTTCTTCATCAGAGTGTAGCTAGGTTCCACTCCATGTCCGAGTGGGTAGCAGACATCTGCCTCCCATGCATACCCACTTCTGAGAGTTGAGCTTATGGCCTGTAACCCTCCCCTGCCTGCTCCTTTCGCTTCCAAAAGGCCTAGGCTCGCTGCTTCACGAAGTGTTGGGAGAGGTAACTGGAATCTCCCGGCAACAAGACTAGTGCCTCCAAGCTCAATCCAGCGATTTCCCAGTAATTCCTAGGGTAGACTGGTGCTACATACTAAGTTCCATATGTGAGAAGGTAGCTGAACGCCTTGTCCAAAAATCTCTTCTGAGAGTTGAGCTCACCCTCAGTCCCTCACAGTTCCACACTGCCTGCAGAGTGAGTTTCGCACGTCTTCACCAGAGACGTTTGCCAGAGGCCTGAGACGCAAGTTAACAATGCAGACCTGGAGGGTATCTCCAGGTGCAGTAGAGTGGTAATCTGGGAACCTCCTGTCTCAGAATACTGCTACCTTCACCTGCATAAGAATGCAGCTAGTTGAGCTGGCTTCAGGCATGCTTCCCTGTGAGAGCTAGGACAGGGCACAACCCTCCCGCATCCTGCTGACTGTAGAAGGAGCTGCTAACGTCCTCATGTTAGTGGCAGGGAAGGTTGTGGAAAAGCATGTGGAATCGTTGGCCTGAACCCACGTGTATCTGAGTTGAATACAGCGATTTCCAAAGTCCTTCTTCAATAGTGTAGCTAGGTTCCCACTCCATGTCCGTGGGTAGCAGACATCTGCCTCCCATGCATACCACTTCTGAGAGTTGAGCTTATGGCCTGTAACCCTACCTCCTGCCTGCAGCTACCTTTCGCTTCCAAAAGGCCTAGGCTCGCTGCTTCACCGAAGTGTTGGGAGAGGTAACTGGAATCTCCCGGCACACAAGACTAGTGCCTCCAAGCTCAATCCAGCGATTTCCCAGTAATTCCTGGGGTAGACTGGTGCTACATACTAAGTTCCATATGTGAGAAGGTAGCTGAACGCCTTGTCCAAAATCATCTTACTTCTGAGAGTTGAGCTCACCCTCAGTCCCTCACAGTTCCACACTGCCTGCAGAGTGAGTTTCGCACGTCTTCACCAGAGACGTTTGCCAGAGGCTTCTGAGACGCAAGTTAACAATGCAGACCTGGAGGGTATCTCCAGGTGCAGTAGAGTGGTAATCTGGGAACCTCCTGTCTCAGAATACTGCTACCTTCACCTGTCATAAGAATGCAGCTAGTTGAGAGCTGGCTTCAGGCATGCTTCCCTGTGAGAGCTGAGGACAGGGCAGAACCCTCCCGCATCCTGCTGACTGTAGACTACTGCTAACGTCCTCTGTTAGTGGCAGGGAAGGTTGTGGAAAAGCATGTGTAAGCATTGGCCTGAACTCCCGTGTATCTGAGTTGAATACAGCGATTTCCAAATCCTTCTTCAATAGAGTGTAGCTAGGTTCCACTCCCATGTCCGAGTGGGTAGCAGACATCTGCCTCCCATGCATACCACTTCTGAGAGTTGAGCTTATGGCCTGTAACCCTACCTCCTGCCTGCGCTACCTTTCGCTTCCAAAAGGCCTAGGCTCGCTGCTTACGAAGTGTTGGGAGAGGTAACTGGAATCTCCCGGCACACAAGACTAGTGCCTCCAAGCTCAATCCAGCGATTTCCTAGTAATTCCTGGGGTAGACTGGTGCTACATACTAAGTTCCATATGTGAGAGGTAGCTGAACGCCTTGTCCAAAATCATCTTACTTCTGAGAGTTGAGCTCACCCTCAGTCCCTCACAGTTCCACACTGCCTGCAGAGTGAGTTTCCACGTCTTCACCAGAGACGTTTGCCAGAGGCTTCTGAGACGCAAGTTAACAATGCAGACCTGGAGGGTATCTCCAGGTGCAGTAGAGTGGTAATCTGGGAACCTCCTGTCTCAGAATACTGCTACCTTCACACTGTCATAAGAATGCAGCTAGTTGAGAGCTGGCTTCAGGCATGCTTCCCTGTGAGAGCTGAGGACAGGGCAGAACCCTCCCGCATCCTGCCTGACTGTAGACGTACTGCTAACCTCCTTGTTAGTGGCTGGGATAGGTTGTGGAAAAGCATGTGTAAGCATTGGGCCTGAACTCCCGTGTATCTGAGTTGAATACAGCGATTTCCAAATCCTTCTTCAATAGAGTGTAGCTAGGTTCCAACTCCCATGTCCGAGTGGGTAGCAGACATCTGCCTCCCATGCATACACACTTCTGAGAGTTGAGCTTATGGCCTGTAACCCTACATCCTGCCTGCCTGCGCTACCTTTCGCTTCCAAAAGGCCTAGGCTCGCTGCTTGACGCAAGTGTTGGGAGAGGTAACTGGAATCTCCCGGCACACAAGACGAGTGCCTCCAAGCTCAATCAGCGATTTCCTAGTAATTCCTGGGGTAGACTGGTGCTACATACTAAGTTCCATATGAGAGGTAGCTGAACGCCTTGTCCAAAAACATCTTACTTCTGAGAGTTGAGCTCACCCTCAGTCCCTCACAGTTCCACACTGCCTGCAGAGTGAGTTTCGCACGTCTTCACCAGAGACGTTTGCCAGAGGCTTCTGAGACGCAAGTTAACAATGCAGACCTGGAGGGTATCTCCAGGTGCAGTAGAGTGGTAATCTGGGAACCTCCTGTCTCAGAATACTGCTACCTTCACCCTGCCATAAGAATGCAGCTAGTTGAGAGCTGGCTTCTAGGCATGCTTCCCTGTGAGAGCTGAGGACAGGGCAGAACCCTCCCGCATCCTGCCTGACTGTAGAAGGAGCTGCTAACGTCCTATGTTAGTGGCAGGAAGGTTGTGGAAAAGCATGTAAGCATTGGCCTGAACCCGTGTATCTGAGTTGAATACAGCGATTTCCAATCCTTCTTCATCAGAGTGTAGCTAGGTTCCAACTCCATGTCCGAGTGGGTAGCAGACATCTGCCTCCCATGCATACACTTCTGAGAGTTGAGCTTATGGCCTGTAACCCTACCCCTCCGCCTGCTTTCCTTTCGCTTCCAAAAGGCCTAGGCTCGCTGCTTACGAAGTGTTGGGAGAGGTAACTGGAATCTCCCGGCACACAAGACTAGTGCCTCCAAGCTCAATCCAGCGATTTCCCAGTAATTCCTGGGGTAGACTGGTGCTACATACTAAGTTCCATATGTGAGAAGGTAGCTGAACGCCTTGTCCAAAATCATCTTACTTCTGAGAGTTGAGCTCACCCTCAGTCCCTCACAGTTCCACACTGCCTGCAGAGTGAGTTTCGCACGTCTTCACCAGAGACGTTTGCCAGAGGCTATGAGACGCAAGTTAACAATGCAGACCTGGAGGGTATCTCCAGGTGCAGTAGAGTGGTAATCTGGGAACCTCCTTACTCAGAATACTGCTACCTTCACACTGTCATAAGAATGCAGCTAGTTGAGAGCTGGCTTCAGGCATGCTTCCCTGTGAGAGCTGAGGACAGGGCAGAACCCTCCCGCATCCTGCCTGACTGTAGACGTACCTGCTAACCTCCTTGTTAGTGGCTGGGATAGGTTGTGGGAAAAGCATGTGTAAGCATTGGGCCTGAACTCCCGTGTATCTGAGTTGAATACAGCGATTTCCAAAGTCCTTCTTCAATAGGAGTGTAGCTAGGTTCCAACTCCCATGGCCGAGTGGGTAGCAGACATCTGCCTCCCATGCATACACTTCTGAGAGTTGAGCTTATGGCCTGTAACCCTACATCCTGCCTGCAGCTACCTTTCGCTTCCAAAAGGCCTAGGCTCGCTGCTTGACGAAGTGTTGGGAGAGGTAACTGGAATCTCCCGGCACACAAGACTAGTGCCTCCAAGCTCAATCAGCGATTTCCTAGTAATTCCTGGGGTAGACTGGTGCTACATACTAAGTTCCATATGTGAGAAGGTAGCTGAACGCCTTGTCCAAAATCATCTTACTGCTGAGAGTTGAGCTCACCCTCAGTCCCTCACAGTTCCACACTGCCTGCAGAGTGAGTTTCGCACGTCTTCAGTAGAGACGTTTGCCAGAGGCTTCTGTGACGCAAGGTAACAATGCAGACCTGGAGGGTATCTCCAGGTGCAGTAGAGTGGTAATCTGGGAACCTCCTGTCTCAGAATACTGCTATCTTCACCCTGCCATAAGAATGCAGCTAGTTGACACGTGGGTTCAGGCATGCTTCCCTGTGAGAGCTGAGGACAGGGCAGAACCCTCCCGCATCCTGCTGACTGTAGACTGCTAACGTCCTTATGTTAGTGGCTGGGAGGTTGTGGAAAAGCATGTGTAAGCATTGGCCTGAACCCCGTGTATCTGAGTTGAATACAGCGATTTCCAATCCTTCTTCATCAGAGTGTAGCTAGGTTCCACTCCATGTCCGAGTGGGTAGCAGACATCTGCCTCCCATGCATACCACTTCTGAGAGTTGAGCTTATGGCCTGTAACCCTACCTCCTGCCTGCAGCTACCTTTCGCTTCCAAAAGGCCTAGGCTCGCTGCTTACGAAGTGTTGGGAGAGGTAACTGGAATCTCCCGGCACACAAGACTAGTGCCTCCAAGCTCAATCAGCGATTTCCTAGTAATTCCTGGGGTAGACTGGTGCTACATACTAAGTTCCATATGAGAAGGTAGCTGAACGCCTTGTCCAAAACATCTTACTTCTGAGAGTTGAGCTCACCCTCAGTCCCTCACAGTTCCACACTGCCTGCAGAGTGAGTTTCGCACGTCTTCACCAGAGACGTTTGCCAGAGGCTCTGAGACGCAAGTTAACAATGCAGACCTGGAGGGTATCTCCAGGTGCAGTAGAGTGGTAATCTGGGAACCTCCTGTCTCAGAATACTGCTACCTTCACCTGCCATAAGAATGCAGCTAGTTGACAGCTGGCTTCAGGCATGCTTCCCTGTGAGAGCTAGGACAGGGCACAACCCTCCCGCATCCTGCTGACTGTAGAAGGAGCTGCTAACGTCCTCATGTTAGTGGCAGGGAAGGTTGTGAGAAAAGCATGTGGAATCGTTGGCCTGAACCCACGTGTATCTGAGTTGAATACAGCGATTTCCAAAGTCCTTCTTCATCAGAGTGTAGCTAGGTTCCACTCGCATGTCCGAGTGGGTAGCAGACATCTGCCTCCCATGCATACACCTTCTGAGAGTTGAGCTTATGGCCTGTAACCCTACCTCCTGCCTGCAGCTACCTTTCGCTTCCAAAAGGCCTAGGCTCGCTGCTTCACCAGAAGTTTGGGAGAGGTAACTGGAATCTCCCGGCACACAAGACTAGTGCCTCCAAGCTCAATCCAGCGATTTCCCAGTAATTCCTGGGGTAGACTGGTGCTACATACTAAGTTCCATATGTGAGAAGGTAGCTGAACGCCTTGTCCAAAATCATCTTACTGCTGAGAGTTGAGCTCACCCTCAGTCCCTCACAGTTCCACACTGCCTGCAGAGTGAGTTTCGCACGTCTTCACCAGAGACTTTGCCAGAGGCTCTGAGACGCAAGTTAACAATGCAGACCTGGAGGTATCTCCAGGTGCAGTAGAGTGGTAATCTGGGAACCTCCTTACTCAGAATACTGCTACCTTCACCTGCCATAAGAATGCAGCTAGTTGAGAGCTGGCTTCAGGCATGCTTCCCTGTGAGAGCTGAGGACAGGGCAGAACCCTCCCGCATCCTGCTGACTGTAGACGTACTGCTAACGTCCTCATGTTAGTGGCTGGGATAGGTTGTGGAAAAGCATGTGTAAGCATTGGCCTGAACTCCCGTGTATCTGAGTTGAATACAGCGATTTCCAAATCCTTCTTCAATAGGTGTAGCTAGGTTCCAACTCCATGTCCGAGTGGGTAGCAGACATCTGCCTCCCATGCATACACACTTCTGAGAGTTGAGCTTATGGCCTGTAACCCCACTCCTGCCTGCAGCTACCTTTCGCTTCCAAAAGGCCTAGGCTCGCTGCTTGACGAAGTGTTGGGAGAGGTAACTGGAATCTCCCGGCACACAAGACGAGTGCCTCCAAGCTCAATCAGCGATTTCCCAGTAATTCCTGGGGTAGACTGGTGCTACATACTAAGTTCCATACGTGAGAGGTAGTGAACGCCTTGTCCAAAACATCTTACTTCTGAGAGTTGAGCTCACCCTCAGTCCCTCACAGTTCCACACTGCCTGCAGAGTGAGTTTCGCACGTCTTCACCAGAGACGTTTGCCAGAGGCTTCTGAGACGCAAGTTAACAATGCAGACCTGGAGGGTATCTCCAGGTGCAGTAGAGTGGTAATCTGGGAACCTCCTTCTCAGAATACTGCTACCTTCACTGCATAAGAATGCAGCTAGTTGAGAGCTGGCTTCAGGCATGCTTCCCTGTGAGAGCTGAGGACAGGGCAGAACCCTCCCGCATCCTGCCTGACTGTAGACGACTGCTAACCTCCTTATGTTAGTGGCTGGGAAGGTTGTGGAAAAGCATGTGTAAGCATTGGCCTGAACTCCCGTGTATCTGAGTTGAATACAGCGATTTCCAAATCCTTCTTCAATCAGAGTGTAGCTAGGTTCCACTCCCATGTCCGAGTGGGTAGCAGACATCTGCCTCCCATGCATACACTTCTGAGAGTTGAGCTTATGGCCTGTAACCCTCCCCTCCGCCTGCTACCTTTCGCTTCCAAAAGGCCTAGGCTCGCTGCTTGACGAAGTGTTGGGAGAGGTAACTGGAATCTCCCGGCACACAAGACTAGTGCCTCCAAGCTCAATCAGCGATTTCCCAGTAATTCCTGGGGTAGACTGGTGCTACATACTAAGTTCCATATGTGAGAAGGTAGCTGAACGCCTTGTCCAAAATCATCTTACTTCTGAGAGTTGAGCTCACCCTCAGTCCCTCACAGTTCCACACTGCCTGCAGAGTGAGTTTCGCACGTCTTCACCAGAGACGTTTGCCAGAGGCTTCTGAGACGCAAGTTAACAATGCAGACCTGGAGGGTATCTCCAGGTGCAGTAGAGTGGTAATCTGGGAACCTCCTTCTCAGAATACTGCTACCTTCACACTGCCATAAGAATGCAGCTAGTTGAGCTGGCTTCAGGCATGCTTCCCTGTGAGAGCTGAGGACAGGGCAGAACCCTCCCGCATCCTGCTGACTGTAGACGTACTGCTAACCTCCTTGTTAGTGGCTGGGAAGGTTGTGGAAAAGCATGTGTAAGCATTGGCCTGAACTCCCGTGTATCTGAGTTGAATACAGCGATTTCCAACCTTCTTCATAGAGTGTAGCTAGGTTCCACTCCCATGTCCGAGTGGGTAGCAGACATCTGCCTCCCATGCATACACACTTCTGAGAGTTGAGCTTATGGCCTGTAACCCTACATCCTGCCTGCAGCTACCTTTCGCTTCCAAAAGGCCTAGGCTCGCTGCTTGACCAAGTGTTGGGAGAGGTAACTGGAATCTCCCGGCACACAAGACGAGTGCCTCCAAGCTCAATCCAGCGATTTCCTAGTAATTCCTGGGGTAGACTGGTGCTACATACTAAGTTCCATATGAGAGGTAGTGAACGCCTTGTCCAAAACATCTTACTTCTGAGAGTTGAGCTCACCCTCAGTCCCTCACAGTTCCACACTGCCTGCAGAGTGAGTTTCGCACGTCTTCACCAGAGACGTTTGCCAGAGGCTTCTGAGACGCAAGTTAACAATGCAGACCTGGAGGGTATCTCCAGGTGCAGTAGAGTGGTAATCTGGGAACCTCCTTCTCAGAATACTGCTACCTTCACCTGCATAAGAATGCAGCTAGTTGAGCTGGCTTCTAGGCATGCTTCCCTGTGAGAGCTGAGGACAGGGCAGAACCCTCCCGCATCCTGCTGACTGTAGAAGGAGCTGCTAACCTCCTATGTTAGTGGCTGGGAGGTTGTGGAAAAGCATGTGGAAGCATTGGGCCTGAACTCCCGTGTATCTGAGTTGAATACAGCGATTTCCAAATCCTTCTTCATCAGAGTGTAGCTAGGTTCCACTCCATGTCCGAGTGGGTAGCAGACATCTGCCTCCCATGCATACCCACTTCTGAGAGTTGAGCTTATGGCCTGTAACCCTACCATCCTGCCTGCTGCTACCTTTCGCTTCCAAAAGGCCTAGGCTCGCTGCTTGACGAAGTGTTGGGAGAGGTAACTGGAATCTCCCGGCACACAAGACTAGTGCCTCCAAGCTCAATCCAGCGATTTCCCAGTAATTCCTGGGGTAGACTGGTGCTACATACTAAGTTCCATATGTGAGAGGTAGCTGAACGCCTTGTCCAAAACATCTTACTTCTGAGAGTTGAGCTCACCCTCAGTCCCTCACAGTTCCACACTGCCTGCAGAGTGAGTTTCGCACGTCTTCACCAGAGACGTTTGCCAGAGGCTCTGAGACGCAAGTTAACAATGCAGACCTGGAGGGTATCTCCAGGTGCAGTAGAGTGGTAATCTGGGAACCTCCTGTCTCAGAATACTGCTACCTTCACCCTGCCATAAGAATGCAGCTAGTTGAGCTGGCTTCAGGCATGCTTCCCTGTGAGAGCTAGGACAGGGCACAACCCTCCCGCATCCTGCTGACTGTAGAAGGAGCTGCTAACGTCCTCATGTTAGTGGCAGGGAAGGTTGTGAGAAAAGCATGTGGAATCGTTGGGCCTGAACCCGTGTATCTGAGTTGAATACAGCGATTTCCAAAGTCCTTCTTCATCAGAGTGTAGCTAGGTTCCCTCCATGTCCGAGTGGGTAGCAGACATCTGCCTCCCATGCATACCACTTCTGAGAGTTGAGCTTATGGCCTGTAACCCTACCTCCTGCCTGCAGCTACCTTTCGCTTCCAAAAGGCCTAGGCTCGCTGCTTCACCGAAGTGTTGGGAGAGGTAACTGGAATCTCCCGGCACACAAGACTAGTGCCTCCAAGCTCAATCCAGCGATTTCCCAGTAATTCCTGGGGTAGACTGGTGCTACATACTAAGTTCCATATGTGAGAAGGTAGCTGAACGCCTTGTCCAAAATCATCTTACTGCTGAGAGTTGAGCTCACCCTCAGTCCCTCACAGTTCCACACTGCTTGCAGAGTGAGTTTCCCACGTCTTCACCAGAGACTTTGCCAGAGGCTTCTGAGACGCAAGTTAACAATACAGACCTGGAGAGTATCTCCAGGTGCAGTAGAGTGGTAATCTGGGAACCTCCTGTCTCAGAATACTGCTACCTTGACCCTGCCATAAGAATGCAGCTAGTTGAGAGCTGGCTTCAGGCATGCTTCCCTGTGAGAGCTAGGACAGGGCAGACCCTCCCGCATCCTGCCTGACTGTAGAACTGCTAACTCCTTTGTTAGTGGCTGGGATAGGTTGTGGGAAAAGCATGTGTAAGCATTGGGCCTGAACTCCCGTGTATCTGAGTTGAATACAGCGATTTCCAAAGTCCTTCTTCATCAGAGTGTAGCTAGGTTCCACTCGCATGTCCGAGTGGGTAGCAGACATCTGCCTCCCATGCATACACACTTCTGAGAGTTGAGCTTATGGCCTGTAACCCTACTCCTGCCTGCGCTACCTTTCGCTTCCAAAAGGCCTAGGCTCGCTGCTTCGAAGTGTTGGGAGAGGTAACTGGAATCTCCCGGCACACAAGACTAGTGCCTCCAACCTCAATCCAGCGATTTCCCAGTAATTCCTGGGGTAGACTGGTGCTACATACTAAGTTCCATATGTGAGAAGGTAGCTGAACGCCTTGTCCAAAACATCTTACTTCTGAGAGTTGAGCTCACCCTCAGTCCCTCACAGTTCCACACTGCCTGCAGAGTGAGTTTCGCACGTCTTCACCAGAGACGTTTGCCAGAGGCTTCTGAGACGCAAGTTAACAATGCAGACCTGGAGGGTATCTCCAGGTGCAGTAGAGTGGTAATCTGGGAACCTCCTTACTCAGAATACTGCTACCTTCACACTGCCATAAGAATGCAGCTAGTTGAGAGCTGGCTTCTAGGCATGCTTCCCTGTGAGAGCTGAGGACAGGGCAGAACCCCCCGCATCCTGCCTGACTGTAGACGTAGCTGCTAACCTCCTATGTTAGTGGCTGGGAGGTTGTGGAAAAGCATGTGTAAGCGGGCCTGAACTCCCGTGTATCTGAGTTGAATACAGCGATTTCCAAGTCCTTCTTCATCAGAGTGTAGCTAGGTTCCAACTCCCATGTCCGAGTGGGTAGCAGACATCTGCCTCCCATGCATACACACTTCTGAGAGTTGAGCTTATGGCCTGTAACCCTACCATCCTGCCTGCTGCTACCTTTCGCTTCCAAAAGGCCTAGGCTCGCTGCTTGACGAAGTGTTGGGAGAGGTAACTGGAATCTCCCGGCACACAAGAGTGCCTCCAAGCTCAATCAGCGATTTCCTAGTAATTCCTGGGGTAGACTGGTGCTACATACTAAGTTCCATACGTGAGAAGGTAGCTGAACGCCTTGTCCAAAACATCTTACTTCTGAGAGTTGAGCTCACCCTCAGTCCCTCACAGTTCCACACTGCCTGCAGAGTGAGTTTCGCACGTCTTCACCAGAGACGTTTGCCAGAGGCTCTGAGACGCAAGTTAACAATGCAGACCTGGAGGGTATCTCCAGGTGCAGTAGAGTGGTAATCTGGGAACCTCCTGTCTCAGAATACTGCTACCTTCACACTGCATAAGAATGCAGCTAGTTGAGAGCTGGCTTCAGGCATGCTTCCCTGTGAGAGCTGAGGACAGGGCAAAACCCTCCCGCATCCTGCCTGACTGTAGACGTACTGCTAACCTCCTTTGTTAGTGGCTGGGAAGGTTGTGGGAAAAGCATGTGTAAGCATTGGGCCTGAACTCCCGTGTATCTGAGTTGAATACAGCGATTTCCAATCCTTCTTCAATCAGAGTGTAGCTAGGTTCCAACTCCCATGTCCGAGTGGGTAGCAGACATCTGCCTCCCATGCATACACACTTCTGAGAGTTGAGCTTATGGCCTGTAACCCTACATCCTGCCTGCGCTACCTTTCGCTTCCAAAAGGCCTAGGCTCGCTGCTTGACGAAGTGTTGGGAGAGGTAACTGGAATCTCCCGGCACACAAGACTAGTGCCTCCAAGCTCAATCAGCGATTTCCTAGTAATTCCTGGGGTAGACTGGTGCTACATACTAAGTTCCATATGTGAGAAGGTAGCTGAACGCCTTGTCCAAAACATCTTACTTCTGAGAGTTGAGCTCACCCTCAGTCCCTCACAGTTCCACACTGCCTGCAGAGTGAGTTTCGCACGTCTTCACCAGAGACGTTTGCCAGAGGCTTCTGAGACGCAAGTTAACAATGCAGACCTGGAGGGTATCTCCAGGTGCAGTAGAGTGGTAATCTGGGAACCTCCTGTCTCAGAATACTGCTACCTTCACACTGCCATAAGAATGCAGCTAGTTGACAGCTGGCTTCAGGCATGCTTCCCTGTGAGAGCTGAGGACAGGGCAACCCTCCCGCATCCTGCTGACTGTAGGGAGCTGCTAACGTCCTATGTTAGTGGCTGGGAGGTTGTGGAAAAGCATGTGTAAGCATTGGCCTGAACTCCTGTATCTGAGTTGAATACAGCGATTTCCAATCCTTCTTCATCAGAGTGTAGCTAGGTTCCACTCCATGTCCGAGTGGGTAGCAGACATCTGCCTCCCATGCATACACACTTCTGAGAGTTGAGCTTATGGCCTGTAACCCTACCCATCCGCCTGCTTACCTTCCTTCCAAAAGGCCTAGGCTCGCTGCTTGACGAAGTGTTGGGAGAGGTAACTGGAATCTCCCGGCACACAAGACGTGCCTCCAAGCTCAATCAGCGATTTCCCAGTAATTCCTGGGGTAGACTGGTGCTACATACTAAGTTCCATGTGAGAAGGTAGCTGAACGCCTTGTCCAAAACATCTTACTTTTGAGAGTTGAGCTCACCCTCATTCCCTCACAGTTCCACACTGCCTGCAGAGTGAGTTTCGCACGTCTTCACTAGAGACGTTTGCCAGAGGCTATGAGACCCAAGTTAACAATGCAGACCTGGAGGGTATCTCCAGGTGCAGTAGAGTGGTAATCTGGGAACCTCCTGTCTCAGAATACTGCTACCTTCACCCTGCCATAAGAATGCAGCTAGTTGACAGCTGGCTTCAGGCATGCTTCCCTGTGAGAGCTAGGACAGGGCAAACCCTCCCGCATCCTGCTGACTGTAGAAGGAGCTGCTAACGTCCTCATGTTAGTGGCAGGGAAGGTTGTGGAAAAGCATGTGTAATCGTTGGCCTGAACCCCGTGTATCTGAGTTGAATACAGCGATTTCCAAAGTCCTTCTTCATCAGAGTGTAGCTAGGTTCCACTCCATGTCCGAGTGGGTAGCAGACATCTGCCTCCCATGCATACACACTTCTGAGAGTTGAGCTTATGGCCTGTAACCCCACATCCTGCCTGCAGCTACCTTTCGCTTCCAAAAGGCCTAGGCTCGCTGCTTCACCGAAGTGTTGGGAGAGGTAACTGGAATCTCCCGGCACACAAGACTAGTGCCTCCAAGCTCAATCCAGCGATTTCCCAGTAATTCCTGGGGTAGACTGGTGCTACATACTAAGTTCCATATGTGAGAAGGTAGCTGAACGCCTTGTCCAAAATCATCTTACTTCTGAGAGTTGAGCTCACCCTCAGTCCCTCACAGTTCCACACTGCCTGCAGAGTGAGTTTCGCACGTCTTCACCAGAGACGTTTGCCAGAGGCTCTGAGACGCAAGTTAACAATGCAGACCTGGAGGGTATCTCCAGGTGCAGTAGAGTGGTAATCTGGGAACCTCCTGTCTCAGAATACTGCTACCTTCACACTGCCATAAGAATGCAGCTAGTTGAGAGCTGGCTTCAGGCATGCTTCCCTGTGAGAGCTGAGGACAGGGCAGAACCCTCCCGCATCCTGCCTGACTGTAGACTACTGCTAACCCTTTGTTAGTGGCTGGGAAGGTTGTGGAAAAGCATGTGGAAGCATTGGGCCTGAACCCCGTGTATCTGAGTTGAATACAGCGATTTCCAAAGTCCTTCTTCATAGAGTGTAGCTAGGTTCCACTCCATGTCCGAGTGGGTAGCAGACATCTGCCTCCCATGCATACACTTCTGAGAGTTGAGCTTATGGCCTGTAACCCTCCTGCCTGCAGCTACCTTTCGCTTCCAAAAGGCCTAGGCTCGCTGCTTCGAAGTGTTGGGAGAGGTAACTGGAATCTCCCGGCACACAAGACGAGTGCCTCCAAGCTCAATCAGCGATTTCCCAGTAATTCCTGGGGTAGACTGGTGCTACATACTAAGTTCCATATGTGAGAGGTAGCTGAACGCCTTGTCCAAAACATCTTACTTCTGAGAGTTGAGCTCACCCTCAGTCCCTCACAGTTCCACACTGCCTGCAGAGTGAGTTTCGCACGTCTTCACCAGAGACTTTGCCAGAGGCTCTGAGACGCAAGTTAACAATGCAGACCTGGAGGGTATCTCCAGGTGCAGTAGAGTGGTAATCTGGGAACCTCCTGTCTCAGAATACTGCTACCTTCACACTGCCATAAGAATGCAGCTAGTTGAGAGCTGGCTTCAGGCATGCTTCCCTGTGAGAGCTGAGGACAGGGCAGAACCCTCCCGCATCCTGCCTGACTGTAGAGTAGCTGCTAACCTCCTATGTTAGTGGCTGGGAGGTTGTGGAAAAGCATGTGTAAGCATTGGCCTGAACCCCGTGTATCTGAGTTGAATACAGCGATTTCCAATCCTTCTTCATCAGAGTGTAGCTAGGTTCCAACTCCCATGTCCGAGTGGGTAGCAGACATCTGCCTCCCATGCATACACACTTCTGAGAGTTGAGCTTATGGCCTGTAACCCTACCCCTCCGCCTGCTTACCTTTCCAAAAGGCCTAGGCTCGCTGCTTGACGAAGTGTTGGGAGAGGTAACTGGAATCTCCCGGCACACAAGACTAGTGCCTCCAAGCTCAATCCAGCGATTTCCTAATTCCTGGGGTAGACTGGTGCTACATACTAAGTTCCATATGTGAGAAGGTAGCTGAACGCCTTGTCCAAAACATCTTACTTCTGAGAGTTGAGCTCACCCTCAGTCCCTCACAGTTCCACACTGCCTGCAGAGTGAGTTTCGCACGTCTTCACCAGAGACGTTTGCCAGAGGCTTCTGAGACGCAAGTTAACAATGCAGACCTGGAGGGTATCTCCAGGTGCAGTAGAGTGGTAATCTGGGAACCTCCTGTCTCAGAATACTGCTACCTTCACACTGCCATAAGAATGCAGCTAGTTGAGAGCTGGCTTCAAGCATGCTTCCCTGTGAGAGCTGAGGACAGGGCAGAACCCTCCCGCATCCTGCCTGACTGTAGACTACTGCTAACCTCCTTTGTTAGTGGCGGGAAAGGTTGTGGGAAAAGCATGTGTAAGCATTGGGCCTGAACTCCCGTGTATCTGAGTTGAATACAGCGATTCCAAAGTCCTTCTTCATCAGAGTGTAGCTATGTTCCAACTTCCATGTCCGAGTGGGTAGCAGACATCTGCCTCCCATGCATACACACTTCTGAGAGTTGAGCTTATGGCCTGTAACCCTATATCCTGCCTGCCTACCTTTCGCTTCCAAAAGGCCTAGGCTCGCTGCTTGACGAAGTGTTGGGAGAGGTAACTGGAATCTCCCGGCACACAAGACGAGTGCCTCCAAGCTCAATCAGCGATTTCCCAGTAATTCCTGGGGTAGACTGGTGCTACATACTAAGTTCCATATGTGAGGTAGCTGAACGCCTTGTCCAAAACATCTTACTTCTGAGAGTTGAGCTCACCCTCAGTCCCTCACAGTTCCACACTGCCTGCAGAGTGAGTTTCCACGTCTTCACCAGAGACTTTGCCAGAGGCTTCTGAGACGCAAGTTAACAATGCAGACCTGGAGGGTATCTCCAGGTGCAGTAGAGTGGTAATCTGGGAACCTCCTGACTCAGAATACTGCTACCTTCACACTGCCATAAGAATGCAGCTAGTTGAGAGCTGGCTTCTAGGCATGCTTCCCTGTGAGAGCTGAGGACAGGGCAGAACCCTCCCGCATCCTGCCTGACTGTAGGGAGCTGCTAACCTCCTATGTTAGTGGCTGGGAGGTTGTGGAAAAGCATGTGTAAGCATTGGGCCTGAACTCCCGTGTATCTGAGTTGAATACAGCGATTTCCAACCTTCTTCAATCAGAGTGTAGCTAGGTTCCAACTCCCATGTCCGAGTGGGTAGCAGACATCTGCCTCCCATGCATACACACTTCTGAGAGTTGAGCTTATGGCCTGTACCTCCAGCCTGCTGCTACCTTTCGCTTCCAAAAGGCCTAGGCTCGCTGCTTGACGAAGTGTTGGGAGAGGTAACTGGAATCTCCCGGCACACAAGACTAGTGCCTCCAAGCTCAATCAGCGATTTCCTAGTAATTCCTGGGGTAGACTGGTGCTACATACTAAGTTCCATACGTGAGAAGGTAGCTGAACGCCTTGTCCAAAACATCTTACTTCTGAGAGTTGAGCTCACCCTCAGTCCCTCACAGTTCCACACTGCCTGCAGAGTGAGTTTCGCACGTCTTCACCAGAGACGTTTGCCAGAGGCTCTGAGACGCAAGTTAACAATGCAGACCTGGAGGGTATCTCCAGGTGCAGTAGAGTGGTAATCTGGGAACCTCCTGTCTCAGAATACTGCTACCTTCACCTGCCATAAGAATGCAGCTAGTTGACAGCTGGCTTCAAGGCATGCTTCCCTGTGAGAGCTAGGACAGGGCACAACCCTCCCGCATCCTGCTGACTGTAGAGCTGCTAACGTCCTCATGTTAGTGGCAGGGAAAGGTTGTGAGAAAAGCATGTGGAATCGTTGCCTGAACCCACGTGTATCTGAGTTGAATACAGCGATTTCCAAAGTCCTTCTTCATCAGAGTGTAGCTAGGTTCCACTCGCATGTCCGAGTGGGTAGCAGACATCTGCCTCCCATGCATACACACTTCTGAGAGTTGAGCTTATGGCCTGTAACCCTACCTCCTGCCTGCAGCTACCTTTCGCTTCCAAAAGGCCTAGGCTCGCTGCTTCACGAAGTGTTGGGAGAGGTAAATGGAATCTCCCGGCACACAAGACTAGTGCCTCCAAGCTCAATCCAGCGATTTCCCAGTAATTCCTGGGGTAGACTGGTGCTACATACTAAGTTCCATATGTGAGAAGGTAGCTGAACGCCTTGTCCAAAATCATCTTACTTGAGAGTTGAGCTCACCCTCAGTCCCTCACAGTTCCACACTGCCTGCAGAGTGAGTTTCCACGTCTTCACCAGAGACGTTTGCCAGAGGCTTCTGAGACGCAAGTTAACAATGCAGACCTGGAGGGTATCTCCAGGTGCAGTAGAGTGGTAATCTGGGAACCTCCTGTCTCAGAATACTGCTACCTTCACACTGCATAAGAATGCAGCTAGTTAGAGCTGGCTTCAGGCATGCTTCCCTGTGAGAGCTGAGGACAGGGCAGAACCCTCCCGCATCCTGCCTGACTGTAGAGACTACCTGCTAACCTCCTTTGTTAGTGGCTGGGAAGGTTGTGGGAAAAGCATGTGTAAGCATTGGGCCTGAACTCCCGTGTATCTGAGTTGAATACAGCGATTTCCAAAGTCCTTCTTCAATAGAGTGTAGCTAGGTTCCAACTCCCATGTCCGAGTGGGTAGCAGACATCTGCCTCCCATGCATACCACTTCTGAGAGTTGAGCTTATGGCCTGTAACCCTACATCCTGCCTGCAGCTACCTTTCGCTTCCAAAAGGCCTAGGCTCGCTGCTTGACGAAGTGTTGGGAGAGGTAACTGGAATCTCCCGGCACACAAGACGAGTGCCTCCAAGCTCAATCAGCGATTTCCTAGTAATTCCTGGGGTAGACTGGTGCTACATACTAAGTTCCATATGTGAGAAGGTAGCTGAACGCCTTGTCCAAAACATCTTACTTCTGAGAGTTGAGCTCACCCTCAGTCCCTCACAGTTCCACACTGCCTGCAGAGTGAGTTTCGCCGTCTTCACCAGAGACGTTTGCCAGAGGCTTCTGAGACGCAAGTTAACAATGCAGACCTGGAGGGTATCTCCAGGTGCAGTAGAGTGGTAATCTGGGAACCTCCTGTCTCAGAATACTGCTACCTTCACACTGCCATAAGAATGCAGCTAGTTGAGAGCTGGCTTCAGGCATGCTTCCCTGTGAGAGCTGAGGACAGGGCAGAACCCTCCCGCATCCTGCTGACTGTAGACGAGCTGCTAACGTCCTATGTTAGTGGCTGGGAGGTTGTGGAAAAGCATGTGTAAGTTGGCCTGAACCCCGTGTATCTGAGTTGAATACAGCGATTTCCAAAGTCCTTCTTCAATCAGAGTGTAGCTAGGTTCCACTCCCATGTCCGAGTGGGTAGCAGACATCTGCCTCCCATGCATACACACTTCTGAGAGTTGAGCTTATGGCCTGTACCACCCCTCCGCCTGCTGCTACCTTTCGCTTCCAAAAGGCCTAGGCTCGCTGCTTCACGAAGTGTTGGGAGAGGTAACTGGAATCTCCCGGCACACAAGACTAGTGCCTCCAAGCTCAATCCAGCGATTTCCCAGTAATTCCTGGGTAGACTGGTGCTACATACTAAGTTCCATATGTGAGAAGGTAGCTGAACGCCTTGTCCAAAACATCTTACTTCTGAGAGTTGAGCTCACCCTCAGTCCCTCACAGTTCCACACTGCCTGCAGAGTGAGTTTCGCACGTCTTCACCAGAGACGTTTGCCAGAGGCTCTGAGACGCAAGTTAACAATGCAGACCTGGAGGGTATCTCCAGGTGCAGTAGAGTGGTAATCTGGGAACCTCCTGTCTCAGAATACTGCTACCTTCACCTGCCATAAGAATGCAGCTAGTTGAGCTGGCTTCAAGGCATGCTTCCCTGTGAGAGCTGAGGACAGGGCACAACCCTCCCGCATCCTGCTGACTGTAGAAGGAGCTGCTAACGTCCTCATGTTAGTGGCAGGGAAGGTTGTGGAAAAGCATGTGGAATCGTGTGCCTGAACCCCGTGTATCTGAGTTGAATACAGCGATTTCCAAAGTCCTTCTTCATCAGAGTGTAGCTAGGTTCCAACTCCATGTCCGAGTGGGTAGCAGACATCTGCCTCCCATGCATACACACTTCTGAGAGTTGAGCTTATGGCCTGTAACCCTACCTCCTGCCTGCCGCTACCATTCGCTTCCAAAAGGCCTAGGCTCGCTGCTTCACCGAAGTGTTGGGAGAGGTAACTGGAATCTCCCGGCACACAAGACTAGTGCCTCCAAGCTCAATCCAGCGATTTCCCAGTAATTCCTGGGGTAGACTGGTGCTACATACTAAGTTCCATATGTGAGAAGGTAGCTGAACGCCTTGTCCGAAATCATCTTACTTCTGAGAGTTGAGCTCACCCTCAGTCCCTCACAGTTCCACACTGCCTGCAGAGTGAGTTTCGCACGTCTTCACCAGAGACGTTTGCCAGAGGCTTGAGACGCAAGTTAACAATGCAGACCTGGAGGGTATCTCCAGGTGCAGTAGAGTGGTAATCTGGGAACCTCCTGTCTCAGAATACTGCTACCTTCACCTGCCATAAGAATGCAGCTAGTTGAGAGCTGGCTTCAGGCATGCTTCCCTGTGAGAGCTAGGACAGGGCAACCCTCCCGCATCCTGCCTGACTGTAGACTACTGCTAACCTCCTGTTAGTGGCTGGGAAGGTTGTGGAAAAGCATGTGTAAGCATTGGCCTGAACTCCCGTGTATCTGAGTTGAATACAGCGATTTCCAAAGTCCTTCTTCAATAGAGTGTAGCTAGGTTCCAACTCCATGTCCGAGTGGGTAGCAGACATCTGCCTCCCATGCATACACACTTCTGAGAGTTGAGCTTATGGCCTGTAACCCTACATCCTGCCTGCAGCTACGTTTCGCTTCCAAAAGGCCTAGGCTCGCTGCTTGACGAAGTGTTGGGAGAGGTAACTGGAATCTCCCGGCACACAAGACGAGTGCCTCCAAGCTCAATCACAGCGATTTCCTAGTAATTCCTGGGGTAGACTGGTGCTACATACTAAGTTCCATATGTGAGAAGGTAGCTGAACGCCTTGTCCAAAACATCTTACTTCTGAGAGTTGAGCTCACCCTCAGTCCCTCACAGTTCCACACTGCCTGCAGAGTGAGTTTCACGTCTTCACCAGAGACGTTTGCCAGAGGCTTCTGAGACGCAAGTTAACAATGCAGACCTGGAGGGTATCTCCAGGTGCAGTAGAGTGGTAATCTGGGAACCTCCTGTCTCAGAATACTGCTACCTTCACCTGCCATAAGAATGCAGCTAGTTGAGAGCTGGCTTCAGGCATGCTTCCCTGTGAGAGCTGAGGACAGGGCAGAACCCTCCCGCATCCTGCCTGACTGTAGACGAGCTGCTAACTCCTATGTTAGTGGCTGGGAGGTTGTGGAAAAGCATGTGTAAGCATTGGGCCTGAACTCCCGTGTATCTGAGTTGAATACAGCGATTTCCAATCCTTCTTCAATCAGAGTGTAGCTAGGTTCCAACTCCCATGTCCGAGTGGGTAGCAGACATCTGCCTCCCATGCATACACACTTCTGAGAGTTGAGCTTATGGCCTGTAACCCTACCCCTCCTGCCTGCGCTACCTTTCGCTTCCAAAAGGCCTAGGCTCGCTGCTTGACGAAGTGTTGGGAGAGGTAACTGGAATCTCCCGGCACACAAGACGTGCCTCCAAGCTCAATCAGCGATTTCCTAGTAATTCCTGGGGTAGACTGGTGCTACATACTAAGTTCCATACGTGAGAGGTAGCTGAACGCCTTGTCCAAAACATCTTACTTCTGAGAGTTGAGCTCACCCTCAGTCCCTCACAGTTCCACACTGCCTGCAGAGTGAGTTTCGCACGTCTTCACCAGAGACGTTTGCCAGAGGCTCTGAGACGCAAGTTAACAATGCAGACCTGGAGGGTATCTCCAGGTGCAGTAGAGTGGTAATCTGGGAACCTCCTGTCTCAGAATACTGCTACCTTCACCCTGCCATAAGAATGCAGCTAGTTGACAGCTGGCTTCAGGCATGCTTCCCTGTGAGAGCTAAGGACAGGGCACAACCCTCCCGCATCCTGCTGACTGTAGAAGGAGCTGCTAACGTCCTCATGTTAGTGGCAGGGAAGGTTGTGAGAAAAGCATGTGGAATCGTTGTGCCTGAACCCACGTGTATCTGAGTTGAATACAGCGATTTCCAAAGTCCTTCTTCATCAGAGTGTAGCTAGGTTCCCACTCGCATGTCCGAGTGGGTAGCAGACATCTGCCTCCCATGCATACCACTTCTGAGAGTTGAGCTTATGGCCTGTAACCCTACCTCCTGCCTGCAGCTACCTTTCGCTTCCAAAAGGCCTAGGCTCGCTGCTTCACCGAAGTGTTGGGAGAGGTAACTGGAATCTCCCGGCACACAAGACTAGTGCCTCCAAGCTCAATCCAGCGATTTCCCAGTAATTCCTGGGGTAGACTGGTGCTACATACTAAGTTCCATATGTGAGAAGGTAGCTGAACGCCTTGTCCAAAATCATCTTACTTCTGAGAGTTGAGCTCACCCTCAGTCCCTCACAGTTCCACACTGCCTGCAGAGTGAGTTTCCACGTCTTCACCAGAGACGTTTGCCAGAGGCTCTGAGACGCAAGTTAACAATGCAGACCTGGAGGGTATCTCCAGGTGCAGTAGAGTGGTAATCTGGGAACCTCCTTCTCAGAATACTGCTACCTTCACACTGCCATAAGAATGCAGCTAGTTGAGAGCTGGCTTCAAGGCATGCTTCCCTGTGAGAGCTGAGGACAGGGCAGAACCCTCCCGCATCCTGCCTGACTGTAGACGTACCTGCTAACCTCCTTTGTTAGTGGGGATAGGTTGTGGGAAAAGCATGTGTAAGCATTGGGCCTGAACTCCCGTGTATCTGAGTTGAATACAGCGATTTCCAAATCCTTCTTCAATAGAGTGTAGCTAGGTTCCAACTCCATGTCCGAGTGGGTAGCAGACATCTGCCTCCCATGCATACACACTTCTGAGAGTTGAGCTTATGGCCTGTAACCCTACATCCTGCCTGCCTACCTTTCGCTTCCAAAAGGCCTAGGCTCGCTGCTTGACGCAAGTGTTGGGAGAGGTAACTGGAATCTCCCGGCACACAAGACGTGCCTCCAAGCTCAATCAAGCGATTTCCTAGTAATTCCTGGGGTAGACTGGTGCTACATACTAAGTTCCATATGTGAGAGGTAGCTGAACGCCTTGTCCAAAAATCTTACTTCTGAGAGTTGAGCTCACCCTCAGTCCCTCACAGTTCCACACTGCCTGCAGAGTGAGTTTCGCACGTCTTCACCAGAGACGTTTGCCAGAGGCTTCTGAGACGCAAGTTAACAATGCAGACCTGGAGGGTATCTCCAGGTGCAGTAGAGTGGTAATCTGGGAACCTCCTGTCTCAGAATACTGCTACCTTCACACTGCCATAAGAATGCAGCTAGTTGAGAGCTGGCTTCTAGGCATGCTTCCCTGTGAGAGCTGAGGACAGGGCAGAACCCTCCCGCATCCTGCCTGACTGTAGACGTAGCTGCTAACCTCCTATGTTAGTGGCTGGGAAGGGTTGGGAAAAGCATGTGTAAGCATTGGGCCTGAACTCCTGTATCTGAGTTGAATACAGCGATTTCCAATCCTTCTTCAATAGAGTGTAGCTAGGTTCCAACTCCCATGTCCGAGTGGGTAGCAGACATCTGCCCCCATGCATACACTTCTGAGAGTTGAGCTTATGGCCTGTACCCTACCCTCCTGCCTGCTGCTACCTTTCGCTTCCAAAAGGCCTAGGCTCGCTGCTTGACGAAGTGTTGGGAGAGGTAACTGGAATCTCCCGGCACACAAGACTAGTGCCTCCAAGCTCAATCCAGCGATTTCCTAGTAATTCCTGGGGTAGACTGGTGCTACATACTAAGTTCCATACGTGAGAAGGTAGCTGAACGCCTTGTCCAAAACATCTTACTTCTGAGAGTTGAGCTCACCCTCAGTCCCTCACAGTTCCACACTGCCTGCAGAGTGAGTTTCGCACGTCTTCACCAGAGACGTTTGCCAGAGGCTCTGAGACGCAAGTTAACAATGCAGACCTGGAGGGTATCTCCAGGTGCAGTAGAGTGGTAATCTGGGAACCTCCTGTCTCAGAATACTGCTACCTTCACCTGCCATAAGAATGCAGCTAGTTGAGCTGGCTTCAGGCATGCTTCCCTGTGAGAGCTAGGACAGGGCAGAACCCTCCCGCATCCTGCTGACTGTAGAAGAGCTGCTAACCTCCTCATGTTAGTGGCAGGGAGGTTGTGAAAAGCATGTGTAATCGTTGGCCTGAACCCCGTGTATCTGAGTTGAATACAGCGATTTCCAAAGTCCTTCTTCATCAGAGTGTAGCTAGGTTCCACTCCCATGTCCGAGTGGGTAGCAGACATCTGCCTCCCATGCATACACTTCTGAGAGTTGAGCTTATGGCCTGTAACCCTACCTCCTGCCTGCAGCTACCTTTCGCTTCCAAAAGGCCTAGGCTCGCTGCTTGACACAAGTGTTGGGAGAGGTAACTGGAATCTCCCGGCACACAAGACTAGTGCCTCCAAGCTCAATCCAGCGATTTCCCAGTAATTCCTGGGGTAGACTGGTGCTACATACTAAGTTCCATATGTGAGAAGGTAGCTGAACGCCTTGTCCAAAATCATCTTACTGCTGAGAGTTGAGCTCACCCTCAGTCCCTCACAGTTCCACACTGCCTGCAGAGTGAGTTTCGCACGTCTTCACCAGAGACGTTTGCCAGAGGCTTCTGAGACGCAAGTTAACAATGCAGACCTGGAGGGTATCTCCAGGTGCAGTAGAGTGGTAATCTGGGAACCTCCTTACTCAGAATACTGCTACCTTCACCCTGCCATAAGAATGCAGCTAGTTGAGAGCTGGCTTCTAGGCATGCTTCCCTGTGAGAGCTGAGGACAGGGCAGAACCCTCCCGCATCCTGCCTGACTGTAGACGGACTGCTAACTCCTCTGTTAGTGGGGAAGGTTGTGGAAAAGCATGTGTAAGCATTGGGCCTGAACTCCCGTGTATCTGAGTTGAATACAGCGATTTCCAAAGTCCTTCTTCAATAGGTGTAGCTAGGTTCCAACTCCATGTCCGAGTGGGTAGCAGACATCTGCCTCCCATGCATACCACTTCTGAGAGTTGAGCTTATGGCCTGTAACCCTACATCCTGCCTGCCGCTACCTTTCGCTTCCAAAAGGCCTAGGCTCGCTGCTTGACGCAAGTGTTGGGAGAGGTAACTGGAATCTCCCGGCACACAAGACGAGTGCCTCCAAGCTCAATCGAGCGATTTCCTAATTCCTGGGGTAGACTGGTGCTACATACTAAGTTCCATACGTGAGAGGTAGCTGAACGCCTTGTCCAAAACATCTTACTTCTGAGAGTTGAGCTCACCCTCAGTCCCTCACAGTTCCACACTGCCTGCAGAGTGAGTTTCGCACGTCTTCACCAGAGACGTTTGCCAGAGGCTTCTGAGACGCAAGTTAACAATGCAGACCTGGAGGGTATCTCCAGGTGCAGTAGAGTGGTAATCTGGGAACCTCCTTCTCAGAATACTGCTACCTTCACACTGCCATAAGAATGCAGCTAGTTGAGAGCTGGCTTCTAGGCATGCTTCCCTGTGAGAGCTGAGGACAGGGCAGAACCCTCCCGCATCCTGCCTGACTGTAGACGAGCTGCTAACTCCTATGTTAGTGGCTGGGAGGTTGTGGGAAAAGCATGTGTAATTGGGCCTGAACTCCGTGTATCTGAGTTGAATACAGCGATTTCCAATCCTTCTTCATCAGAGTGTAGCTAGGTTCCAACTCCCATGTCCGAGTGGGTAGCAGACATCTGCCTCCCATGCATACACACTTCTGAGAGTTGAGCTTATGGCCTGTAACCCTACATCCGCCTGCTGCTACCTTTCGCTTCCAAAAGGCCTAGGCTCGCTGCTTGACGAAGTGTTGGGAGAGGTAACTGGAATCTCCCGGCACACAAGACTAGTGCCTCCAAGCTCAATCCAGCGATTTCCTAGTAATTCCTGGGTAGACTGGTGCTACATACTAAGTTCCATACGTGAGAAGGTAGCTGAACGCCTTGTCCAAAATCATCTTACTTCTGAGAGTTGAGCTCACCCTCAGTCCCTCACAGTTCCACACTGCCTGCAGAGTGAGTTTCGCACGTCTTCACCAGAGACGTTTGCCAGAGGCTCTGAGACGCAAGTTAACAATGCAGACCTGGAGGGTATCTCCAGGTGCAGTAGAGTGGTAATCTGGGAACCTCCTGTCTCAGAATACTGCTACCTTCACCTGCCATAAGAATGCAGCTAGTTGAGCTGGCTTCAGGCATGCTTCCCTGTGAGAGCTAGGACAGGGCACAACCCTCCCGCATCCTGCTGACTGTAGAAGGAGCTGCTAACGTCCTCATGTTAGTGGCAGGGAAGGTTGTGGAAAAGCATGTGGAATCGTTGTGCCTGAACCCACGTGTATCTGAGTTGAATACAGCGATTTCCAAATCCTTCTTCATCAGAGTGTAGCTAGGTTCCACTCGCATGTCCGAGTGGGTAGCAGACATCTGCCTCCCATGCATACACACTTCTGAGAGTTGAGCTTATGGCCTGTAACCCTACCTCCTGCCTGCAGCTACCTTTCGCTTCCAAAAGGCCTAGGCTCGCTGCTTCACCAAAGTGTTGGGAGAGGTAACTGGAATCTCCCGGCACACAAGACTAGTGCCTCCAAGCTCAATCCAGCGATTTCCCAGTAATTCCTGGGGTAGACTGGTGCTACATACTAAGTTCCATATGTGAGAAGGTAGCTGAACGCCTTGTCCAAAATCATCTTACTGCTGAGAGTTGAGCTCACCCTCAGTCCCTCACAGTTCCACACTGCCTGCAGAGTGAGTTTCGCACGTCTTCACCAGAGACGTTTGCCAGAGGCTTCTGAGACGCAAGTTAACAATGCAGACCTGGAGGGTATCTCCAGGTGCAGTAGAGTGGTAATCTGGGAACCTCCTTACTCAGAATACTGCTACCTTCACACTGTCATAAGAATGCAGCTAGTTGAGAGCTGGTTTCAGGCATGCTTCCCTGTGAGAGCTGAGGACAGGGCAGAACCCTCCCGCATCCTGCCTGACTGTAGACGTACTGCTAACCTCCTTATGTTAGTGGCTGGGATAGGTTGTGGGAAAAGCATGTGTAAGCATTGGGCCTGAACTCCCGTGTATCTGAGTTGAATACAGCGATTTCCAAAGTCCTTCTTCAATAGGTGTAGCTAGGTTCCAACTCCCATGTCCGAGTGGGTAGCAGACATCTGCCTCCCATGCATACACACTTCTGAGAGTTGAGCTTATGGCCTGTAACCCTACATCCTGCCTGCCGCTACCTTTCGCTTCCAAAAGGCCTAGGCTCGCTGCTTGACGCAAGTGTTGGGAGAGGTAACTGGAATCTCCCGGCACACAAGACGAGTGCCTCCAAGCTCAATCAGCGATTTCCTAGTAATTCCTGGGTAGACTGGTGCTACATACTAAGTTCCATACGTGAGTAGGTAGCTGAACGCCTTGTCCAAAACATCTTACTTCTGAGAGTTGAGCTCACCCTCAGTCCCTCACAGTTCCACACTGCCTGCAGAGTGAGTTTCGCACGTCTTCACCAGAGACGTTTGCCAGAGGCTTCTGAGACGCAAGTTAACAATGCAGACCTGGAGGGTATCTCCAGGTGCAGTAGAGTGGTAATCTGGGAACCTCCTTACTCAGAATACTGCTACCTTCACACTGCCATAAGAATGCAGCTAGTTGAGAGCTGGCTTCTAGGCATGCTTCCCTGTGAGAGCTGAGGACAGGGCAGAACCCTCCCGCATCCTGCCTGACTGTAGGGAGCTGCTAACGTCCTATGTTAGTGGCTGAGGAGGTTGTGGAAAAGCATGTGGAAGTTGCCTGAACTCCGTGTATCTGAGTTGAATACAGCGATTTCCAAAGTCCTTCTTCAATCAGAGTGTAGCTAGGTTCCAACTCCCATGTCAGTGGGTAGCAGACATCTGCCTCCCATGCATACCACTTCTGAGAGTTGAGCTTAGGCCTGTACCCTCCCCTCCAGCCTGCTGCCTTTCGCTTCCAAAAGGCCTAGGCTCGCTGCTTTGACGAAGTGTTGGGAGAGGTAACTGGAATCTCCCGGCACACAAGACTAGTGCCTCCAAGCTCAATCCAGCGATTTCCCAGTAATTCCTGGGTAGACTGGTGCTACATACTAAGTTCCATACGTGAGAAGGTAGCTGAACGCCTTGTCCAAATCTTACTTCTGAGAGTTGAGCTCACCCTCAGTCCCTCACAGTTCCACACTGCCTGCAGAGTGAGTTTCGCACGTCTTCACCAGAGACGTTTGCCAGAGGCCTGAGACGCAAGTTAACAATGCAGACCTGGAGGGTATCTCCAGGTGCAGTAGAGTGGTAATCTGGGAACCTCCTGTCTCAGAATACTGCTACCTTCACCTGCATAAGAATGCAGCTAGTTGAGCTGGCTTCAAGGCATGCTTCCCTGTGAGAGCTAAGGACAGGGTACAACCCTCCCGCATCCTGCTTGACTGTAGAAGGAGCTGCTAACGTCCTCATGTTAGTGGCAGGGAAGGTTGTGAAAAGCATGTGGAATCGTTGTGCCTGAACCCACGTGTATCTGAGTTGAATACAGCGATTTCCAAAGTCCTTCTTCATCAGAGTGTAGCTAGGTTCCCACTCGCATGTACGAGTGGGTAGCAGACATCTGCCTCCCATGCATACACACTTCTGAGAGTTGAGCTTATGGCCTGTAACCCTACCTCCTGCCTGCAGCTACTTTGGACTTTCAAAAGGCCTAGGTCGCTGCTTCACCAAAGTGTTGGGAGAGGTAACTGGAATCTCCCGGCACACAAGACTAGTGCCTCCAAGCTCAATCCAGCGATTTCCCAGTAATTCCTGGGGTAGACTGGTGCTACATACTAAGTTCCATATGTGAGAAGATAGCTGAACACCTTGTCCACAATCATCTTACTGTTGAGAGTTGAGCTCACCCTCAGTCCCTCACAGTTCCACACTGCCTGCAGAGTGAGTTTCGCAGATCTTCACCAGAGACGTTTGCCAGAGGCTTCTGAGACGCAAGTTAACAATGCAGACCTGGAGGGTATCTCCAGGTGCAGTAGAGTGGTAATCTTGGAACCTCCTGACTCAGAATACTGCTACCTTCACACTGCCATAAGAATGCAGCTAGTTGAGAGCTGGCTTCAGGCATGCTTCCCTGTGAGAGCTGAGGACAGGGCAGAACCCTCCCGCATCCTGCCTGACTGTAGACTACTGCTAACCTCCTTTGTTAGTGGCTGGGATAGGTTGTGGAAAAGCATGTGTAAGCATTGGGCCTGAACTCCCGTGTATCTGAGTTGAATACAGCGATTTCCAAAGTCCTTCTTCAATAGAGTGTAGCTAGGTTCCAACTCCATGTCCGAGTGGGTAGCAGACATCTGCCTCCCATGCATACACACTTCTGAGAGTTGAGCTTATGGCCTGTAACCCTATATCCTGCCTGCCGCTACCTTTCGCTTCCAAAAGGCCTAGGCTCGCTGCTTGACGCAAGTGTTGGGAGAGGTAACTGGAATCTCCCGGCACACAAGACGTGCCTCCAAGCTCAATCAGCGATTTCCTAGTAATTCCTGGGGTAGACTGGTGCTACATACTAAGTTCCATACGTGAGAGGTAGCTGAACGCCTTGTCCAAAACATCTTACTTCTGAGAGTTGAGCTCACCCTCAGTCCCTCACAGTTCCACACTGCCTGCAGAGTGAGTTTCGCACGTCTTCACCAGAGACGTTTGCCAGAGGCTTCTGAGACGCAAGTTAACAATGCAGACCTGGAGGGTATCTCCAGGTGCAGTAGAGTGGTAATCTGGGAACCTCCTTACTCAGAATACTGCTACCTTCACACTGCCATAAGAATGCAGCTAGTTGAGAGCTGGCTTCTAGGCATGCTTCCCTGTGAGGCTGAGGACAGGGCAGAACCCTCCCGCATCCTGCCTGACTGTAGCGTAGCTGCTAACTCCTATGTTAGTGGCTGGGAGGTTGTGGAAAAGCATGTGTAA
Source organism: Canis lupus familiaris (assembly GCF_011100685.1). Classification (NCBI taxonomy): domain Eukaryota; kingdom Metazoa; phylum Chordata; class Mammalia; order Carnivora; family Canidae; genus Canis; species Canis lupus. The sequence goes on along the minus strand of NW_023330780.1, from coordinate 13,495 downwards.
GCATTGGGCCTGAACTCCGTGTATCTGAGTTGAATACAGCGATTTCCAATCCTTCTTCAATAGAGTGTAGCTAGGTTCCAACTCCCATGTCCGAGTGGGTAGCAGACATCTGCCTCCCATGCATACACACTTCTGAGAGTTGAGCTTATGGCCTGTACCTACCCCTCCGCCTGCTCCTTTCGCTTCCAAAAGGCCTAGGCTCGCTGCTTGACGGTGTTGGGAGAGGTAATGGAATCTCCCGGCACACAAGACTAGTGCCTCCAAGCTCAATCGCGATTTCCTAGTAATTCCTGGTAGACTGGTGCTACATACTAAGTTCCATACGTGAGATAGCTGAACGCCTTGTCCAAAAATCTTACTTCTGAGAGTTGAGCTCACCCTCAGTCCCTCACAGTTCCACACTGCCTGCAGAGTGAGTTTCGCACGTCTTCACCAGAGACGTTTGCCAGAGGCTCTGAGACGCAAGTTAACAATGCAGACCTGGAGGGTATCTCCAGGTGCAGTAGAGTGGTAATCTGGGAACCTCCTGTCTCAGAATACTGCTACCTTCACCCTGCCATAAGAATGCAGCTAGTTGACGCTGGCTTCAAGGCATGCTTCCCTGTGAGAGCTAAGGACAGGGCACAACCCTCCCGCATCCTGCTTGACTGTAGAAGGAGCTGCTAACGTCCTCATGTTAGTGGCAGGGAAAGGTTGTGAGAAAAGCATGTGGAATCGTTGTGCCTGAACCCACGTGTATCTGAGTTGAATACAGCGATTTCCAAAGTCCTTCTTCATCAGAGTGTAGCTAGGTTCCCACTCGCATGTCGAGTGGGTAGCAGACATCTGCCTCCCATGCATACACTTCTGAGAGTTGAGCTTATGGCCTGTAACCCTACCTCCTGCCTGCAGCTACCTTTCGCTTCCAAAAGGCCTAGGCTCGCTGCTTCACCGAAGTGTTGGGAGAGGTAACTGGAATCTCCCGGCACACAAGACTAGTGCCTCCAAGCTCAATCCAGCGATTTCCCAGTAATTCCTGGGGTAGACTGGTGCTACATACTAAGTTCCATATGTGAGAAGGTAGCTGAACGCCTTGTCCAAAATCATCTTACTGCTGAGAGTTGAGCTCACCCTCAGTCCCTCACAGTTCCACACTGCCTGCAGAGTGAGTTTCACGTCTTCACCAGAGACTTTTGCCAGAGGCCTCTGAGACGCAAGTTAACAATGCAGACCTGGAGGGTATCTCCAGGTGCAGTAGAGTGGTGATCTGGGAACCTCCTTACTCAGAATACTGCTACCTTCACACTGTCATAAGAATGCAGCTAGTTGAGAGCTGGCTTCTAGGCATGCTTCCCTGTGAGAGCTGAGGACAGGGCAGAACCCTCCCGCATCCTGCCTGACTGTAGACGTACCTGCTAACCTCCTTATGTTAGTGGCTGGGATAGGTTGTGGGAAAAGCATGTGTAAGCATTGGGCCTGAACTCCCGTGTATCTGAGTTGAATACAGCGATTTCCAACATCCTTCTTCAATAGGAGTGTAGCTAGGTTCCAACTCCCATGTCCGAGTGGGTAGCAGACATCTGCCTCCCATGCATACACACTTCTGAGAGTTGAGCTTATGGCCTGTAACCCCACATCCTGCCTGCCGCTACCTTTCGCTTCCAAAAGGCCTAGGCTCGCTGCTTGACGCAAGTGTTGGGAGAGGTAACGGGAATCTCCCGGCACACAAGACTAGTGCCTCCAAGCTCAATCAAGCGATTTCCTAATAATTCCTGGGGTAGACTGGTGCTACATACTAAGTTCCATACGTGAGAGGTTAACTGAACGCCTTGTCCAAAACATCTTACTTCTGAGAGTTGAGCTCACCCTCAGTCCCTCACAGTTCCACACTGCCTGCAGAGTGAGTTTCGCACGTCTTCACCAGAGACGTTTGCCAGAGGCTTCTGAGACGCAAGTTAACAATGCAGACCTGGAGGGTATCTCCAGGTGCAGTAGAGTGGTAATCTGGAACCTCCTGTACTCAGAATACTGCTACCTTCACACTGCCATAAGAATGCAGCTAGTTGAGAGCTGGCTTCTAGGCATGCTTCCCTGGGAGTGCTGAGGACAGGGCAGAACCCTCCCGCATCCTGCCTGACTGTAGGCGCAGCTGCTAACGTCCTAATGTTAGTGGCTGAAAGGTTGCGGGAAAAGCATGTTAAGCATTGGGCCTGAACTCCTGTGTATCTGAGTTGAATACAGCGATTTCCAATCCTTCTTCAATCAGAGTGTAGCTAGTTTCCAACTCCCATGTCAGAGTGGGTAGCAGACATCTGTCTCCCCTGCATACACTTCTGAGAGTTGAGCTTAAGGCCTGTACCTCCCCATCCAGCCTGCTGGTTCCTTTCACTTCTAAAAGGCCTAGGCTCGCTGTTTGACGGAAGTGTTGGGAGGGTAATGGAATCTCCCGGCACACAAACTAGTGCCTCCAAGCTCAATCCAGCGATTTCCTAGTAATTCGGGTGTAGACTGGTGCTACATACTAAGTTCCATACGTGAGAAGGTAGCTGAACGCCTTGTCCAAAATCTTACTTCTGAGAGTTGAGCTCACCCTCAGTCCCTCACAGTTCCACACTGCCTGCAGAGTGAGTTTTCGCAGGTCTTCACCAGAGACGTTTGCCAGAGGCTCTGAGACGCAAGTTAACAATGCAGACCTGGAGGGTCTCCAGGTGCAGTAGAGTGGTAATCTGGGAACCTCCTGTCTCAGAATACTGCTACCTTCACCCTGCCATAAGTATGCAGCTAGTTGACCGCTGGCTTCAAGACATGCTTCCCTGTGAGAGCTAAGGACAGGGCACAACCCTCCCGCATCCTGCTTGACTGTAGAAGGAGCTGCTAACGTCCTCATGTTAGTGGCAGGGAAGGTTGTGAGAAAAGCATGTGGAATCGTTGTGCCTGAACCCACGTGTATCTGAGTTGAATACAGCGATTTCCAAAGTCCTTCTTCATCAGAGTGTAGCTAGGTTCCACTCGCATGTCCGAGTGGGTAGCAGACATCTGCCTCCCATGCATACACTTCTGAGAGTTGAGCTTATGGCCTGTAACCCTACCTCCTGCCAGCTACCTTTCGCTTCCAAAAGGCCTAGGCTCGCTGCTTGACGAAGTGTTGGGAGAGGTAACTGGAATCTCCCGGCACACAAGACTAGTGCCTCCAAGCTCAATCCAGCGATTTCCAGTAATTCCTGTGGGTAGACTGGTGCTACATACTAAGTTCCATATGTGAGAAGGTAGCTGAACGCCTTGTCCAAAATCATCTTACTCTGAGAGTTGAGCTCACCCTCAGTCCCTCACAGTTCCACACTGCCTGCAGAGTGAGTTTCGCACGTCTTCACCAGAGACGTTTGCCAGAGGCTCTGAGACGCAAGTTAACAATGCAGACCTGGAGGGTATCTCCAGGTGCAGTAGAGTGGTAATCTGGGAACCTCCTTTCTCAGAATACTGCTACCTTCACACTGTCATAAGAATGCAGCTAGTTGAGCTGGCTTCAAGGCATGCTTCCCTGTGAGAGCTGAGGACAGGGCAACCCTCCCGCATCCTGCCTGACTGTAGACGTAGCTGCTAACTCCTCATGTTAGTGGCTGGGATAGGTTGTGGGAAAAGCATGTGTAAGCATTGGCCTGAACTCCCGTGTATCTGAGTTGAATACAGCGATTTCCAAATCCTTCTTCAATAGAGTGTAGCTAGGTTCCAACCCATGTCCGAGTGGGTAGCAGACATCTGCCTCCCATGCATACACACTTCTGAGAGTTGAGCTTATGGCCTGTAACCCTACTCCTGCCTGCGCTACCTTTCGCTTCCAAAAGGCCTAGGCTCGCTGCTTGACGCAAGTGTTGGGAGAGGTAACTGGAATCTCCCGGCACACAAGACGAGTGCCTCCAAGCTCAATCCAGCGATTTCCTAGTAATTCCTGGGGTAGACTGGTGCTACATACTAAGTTCCATACGTGAGTAGGTAGTTGAACGCCTTGTCCAAAACATCTTACTTCTGAGAGTTGAGCTCACCCTCAGTCCCTCACAGTTCCACACTGCCTGCAGAGTGAGTTTCGCACGTCTTCACCAGAGACGTTTGCCAGAGGCTGTGAGACGCAAGTTAACAATGCAGACCTGGAGGGTATCTCCAGGTGCAGTAGAGTGGTAATCTGGGAACCTCCTACTCAGAATACTGCTACCTTCACACTGCCATAAGAATGCAGCTAGTTGAGAGCTGGCTTCTAGGCATGCTTCCCTGTGAGAGCTGAGGACAGGGCAGAACCCTCCCGCATCCTGCCTGACTGTAGACGAATGCTAACTCCTATGTTAGTGGCGGGAAGGTTGGGAAAAGCATGTGTAAGCATTGGGCCTGAACTCCGTGTATCTGAGTTGAATACAGCGATTTCCAAATCCTTCTTCAATAGAGTGTAGCTAGGTTCCAACTCCCATGTCCGAGTGGGTAGCAGACATCTGCCTCCCATGCATACACACTTCTGAGAGTTGAGCTTATGGCCTGTAACCTCCCCTGCCTGGTACCTTTCGCTTCCAAAAGGCCTAGGCTCGCTTGACGAAGTGTTGGGAGAGGTAACTGGAATCTCCCGGCACACAAGACGAGTGCCTCCAAGCTCAATCAGCGATTTCCTAGTAATTCCTGGGGTAGACTGGTGCTACATACTAAGTTCCATGTGAGAAGGTAGCTGAACGCCTTGTCCAAAAATCTTACTTCTGAGAGTTGAGCTCACCCTCAGTCCCTCACAGTTCCACACTGCCTGCAGAGTGAGTTTCGCACGTCTTCACCAGAGACGTTTGCCAGAGGTCTGAGACGCAAGTTAACAATGCAGACCTGGAGGGTATCTCCAGGTGCAGTAGAGTGGTAATCTGGGAACCTCCTGTCTCAGAATACTGCTACCTTCACACCTGCATAAGAATGCAGCTAGTTGAGCTGGCTTCAAGGCATGCTTCCCTGTGAGAGCTAAGGACAGGGCACAACCCTCCCGCATCCTGCTTGACTGTAGAAGGAGCTGCTAACGTCCTCATGTTAGTGGCAGGGAAAGGTTGTGAGAAAAGCATGTGTGAATCGTTGTGCCTGAACCCACGTGTATCTGAGTTGAATACAGCGATTTCCAAAGCTTCTTCATCAGAGTGTAGCTAGGTTCCACTCGCATGTCCGAGTGGGTAGCAGACATCTGCCTCCCATGCATACCACTTCTGAGAGTTGAGCTTATGGCCTGTAACCCTACCTCCTGCCTGCAGCTACCTTTCGCTTCCAAAAGGCCTAGGCTCGCTGCTTCACCGAAGTGTTGGGAGAGGTAACTGGAATCTCCCGGCACACAAGACTAGTGCCTCCAAGCTCAATCCAGCGATTTCCCAGTAATTCCTGGGGTAGACTGGTGCTACATACTAAGTTCCATATGTGAGAAGGTAGCTGAACGCCTTGTCCAAAATCATCTTACTGCTGAGAGTTGAGCTCACCCTCAGTCCCTCACAGTTCCACACTGCCTGCAGAGTGAGTTTCGCACGTCTTCACCAGAGACGTTTGCCAGAGGCTATGAGACGCAAGTTAACAATGCAGACCTGGAGGGTATCTCCAGGTGCAGTAGAGTGGTAATCTGGGAACCCCTACTCAGAATACTGCTACCTTCACACTGTCATAAGAATGCAGCTAGTTGAGAGCTGGCTTCTAGGCATGCTTCCCTGTGAGAGCTGAGGACAGGGCAGAACCCTCCCGCATCCTGCCTGACTGTAGACGTACCTGCTAACCTCCTATGTTAGTGGCTGGGATAGGTTGTGGGAAAAGCATGTGTAAGCATTGAGCCTGAACTCCCGTGTATCTGAGTTGAATACAGCGATTTCCAAATCCTTCTTCAATAGGAGTGTAGCTAGGTTCCAACTCCCATGTCCGAGTGGGTAGCAGACATCTGCCTCCCATGCATACACACTTCTGAGAGTTGAGCTTATGGCCTGTAACCCTATATCCTGCCTGCCGCTACCTTTCGCTTCCAAAAGGCCTAGGCTCGCTGCTTGACGCAAGTGTTGGGAGAGGTAACTGGAATCTCCCGGCACACAAGACGAGTGCCTCCAAGCTCAATCAAGCGATTTCCTAGTAATTCCTGGGGTAGACTGGTGCTACATACTAAGTTCCATACGTGAGAAGGTAGCTGAACGCCTTGTCCAAATCATCTTACTTCTGAGAGTTGAGCTCACCCTCAGTCCCTCACAGTTCCACACTGCCTGCAGAGTGAGTTTCGCACGTCTTCACCAGAGACGTTTGCCAGAGGCTCTGAGACGCAAGTTAACAATGCAGACCTGGAGGGTATCTCCAGGTGCAGTAGAGTGGTAATCTGGGAACTCCTTCTCAGAATACTGCTACCTTCACTGCCATAAGAATGCAGCTAGTTGAGAGCTGGCTTCTAGGCATGCTTCCCTGGAGAGCTGAGGACAGGGCAGAACCCTCCCGCATCCTGCCTGACTGTAGAGCTGCTAACCTCTAATGTTAGTGGCTGAGAGAGGTTGGGGAAAAGCATGTGTAAGCATTGGGCCTGAACTCCGTGTATCTGAGTTGAATACAGCGATTTCCAATGGCCTTCTTCAATCAGAGTGTAGCTAGGTTCCAACTCCCATGTCAGAGTGGGTAGCAGACATCTGCCTCCCATGCATACACACTTCTGAGAGTTGAGCTTAGGCCTGTACCTCCCATCCAGCCTGCTGGTTCCTTTCACTTTAAAAGGCCTAGGCTCGCTGTTTGACGAAGTGTTGGGAGAGGTAATGGAATCCCGGCACACAAGACTAGTGCCTCCAAGCTCAATCCAGCGATTTCCTAGTAATTCCTGGGGTAGACTGGTGCTACATACTAAGTTCCATATGTGAGAAGGTAGCTGAACGCCTTGTCCAAAATCATCTTACTTCTGAGAGTTGAGCTCACCCTCAGTCCCTCACAGTTCCACACTGCCTGCAGAGTGAGTTTCGCACGTCTTCACCAGAGACGTTTGCCAGAGGCTCTGAGACGCAAGTTAACAATGCAGACCTGGAGGGTATCTCCAGGTGCAGTAGAGTGGTAATCTGGGAACCTCCTGTCTCAGAATACTGCTACCTTCACCCTGCCATAAGAATGCAGCTAGTTGACAGCTGGCTTCAAGGCATGCTTCCCTGTGAGAGCTAAGGACAGGGCACAACCCTCCCGCATCCTGCTTGACTGTAGAAGGAGCTGCTAACGTCCTCATGTTAGTGGCAGGGAAAGGTTGTGAGAAAAGCATGTGGAATCGTTGTGCCTGAACCCACGTGTATCTGAGTTGAATACAGCGATTTCCAAAGTCCTTCTTCATCAGAGTGTAGCTAGGTTCCCACTCGCATGTCCGAGTGGGTAGCAGACATCTGCCTCCCATGCATACCACTTCTGAGAGTTGAGCTTATGGCCTGTAACCCTACCTCCTGCCTGCAGCTACCTTTCGCTTCCAAAAGGCCTAGGCTCGCTGCTTCACCGAAGTGTTGGGAGAGGTAACTGGAATCTCCCGGCACACAAGACTAGTGCCTCCAAGCTCAATCCAGCGATTTCCCAGTAATTCCTGGGGTAGACTGGTGCTAATACTAAGTTCCATATGTGAGAAGGTAGCTGAACGCCTTGTCCAAAATCATCTTACTGAGAGTTGAGCTCACCCTCAGTCCCTCACAGTTCCACACTGCCTGCAGAGTGAGTTTCCACGTCTTCACCAGAGACGTTTGCCAGAGGCTCTGAGACGCAAGTTAACAATGCAGACCTGGAGGGTATCTCCAGGTGCAGTAGAGTGGTAATCTGGGAACCTCCTTCTCAGAATACTGCTACCTTCACACTGTCATAAGAATGCAGCTAGTTGAGAGCTGGCTTCAAGGCATGCCCTGTGAGAGCTGAGGACAGGGCAACCCTCCCGCATCCTGCCTGACTGTAGACGACCTGCTAACCTCCTTATGTTAGTGGGGGATAGGTTGTGGGAAAAGCATGTGTAAGCATTGGGCCTGAACCCGTGTATCTGAGTTGAATACAGCGATTTCCAAATCCTTCTTCAATAGGAGTGTAGCTAGGTTCCAACCCATGTCCGAGTGGGTAGCAGACATCTGCCTCCCATGCATACACACTTCTGAGAGTTGAGCTTATGGCCTGTAACCCTACATCCTGCCTGCGCTACCTTTCGCTTCCAAAAGGCCTAGGCTCGCTGCTTGACGCAAGTGTTGGGAGAGGTAACTGGAATCTCCCGGCACACAAGACGAGTGCCTCCAAGCTCAATCAGCGATTTCCTAGTAATTCCTGGGGTAGACTGGTGCTACATACTAAGTTCCATATGAGAAGGTAGCTGAACGCCTTGTCCAAAACATCTTACTTCTGAGAGTTGAGCTCACCCTCAGTCCCTCACAGTTCCACACTGCCTGCAGAGTGAGTTTCGCACGTCTTCACCAGAGACGTTTGCCAGAGGCTCTGAGACGCAAGTTAACAATGCAGACCTGGAGGGTATCTCCAGGTGCAGTAGAGTGGTAATCTGGGAACCTCCTGTCTCAGAATACTGCTACCTTCACCTGCCATAAGAATGCAGCTAGTTGAGCTGGCTAGGCATGCTTCCCTGTGAGAGCTGAGGACAGGGCAGAACCCTCCCGCATCCTGCTGACTGTAGGAGCTGCTAACTCCTATGTTAGTGGCAGGGAAAGGTTGTGAGAAAAGCATGTAAGCATTGGGCCTGAAACCTGTATCTGAGTTGAATACAGCGATTTCCAAAGTCCTTCTTCATCAGAGTGTAGCTAGGTTCCACTCCCATGTCCGAGTGGGTAGCAGACATCTGCCTCCCATGCATACACACTTCTGAGAGTTGAGCTTATGGCCTGTAACCTCCCCTCCGCTGCTTTCCTTCCAAAAGGCCTAGGCTCGCTGCTTGACGAAGTGTTGGGAGAGGTAACTGGAATCTCCCGGCACACAAGACTAGTGCCTCCAAGCTCAATCCAGCGATTTCCTAGTAATTCCTGGGGTAGACTGGTGCTACATACTAAGTTCCATATGAGAAGGTAGCTGAACGCCTTGTCCAAAATCATCTTACTTCTGAGAGTTGAGCTCACCCTCAGTCCCTCACAGTTCCACACTGCCTGCAGAGTGAGTTTCGCACGTCTTCACCAGAGACGTTTGCCAGAGGCTCTGAGACGCAAGTTAACAATGCAGACCTGGAGGGTATCTCCAGGTGCAGTAGAGTGGTAATCTGGGAACCTCCTGTCTCAGAATACTGCTACCTTCACCTGCCATAAGAATGCAGCTAGTTGAGCTGGCTTCAAGGCATGCTTCCCTGTGAGAGCTAAGGACAGGGCACAACCCTCCCGCATCCTGCTTGACTGTAGGAGCTGCTAACGTCCTCATGTTAGTGGCGGGAAGGTTGTGAGAAAAGCATGTGAATCGTTGGCCTGAACCCACGTGTATCTGAGTTGAATACAGCGATTTCCAAAGTCCTTCTTCATCAGAGTGTAGCTAGGTTCCCACTCCATGTCCGAGTGGGTAGCAGACATCTGCCTCCCATGCATACACACTTCTGAGAGTTGAGCTTATGGCCTGTAACCCTACTCCTGCCTGCAGCTACCTTTCGCTTCCAAAAGGCCTAGGCTCGCTGCTTCACGAAGTGTTGGGAGAGGTAACTGGAATCTCCCGGCACACAAGACTAGTGCCTCCAAGCTCAATCCAGCGATTTCCAGTAATTCCTGGGGTAGACTGGTGCTACATACTAAGTTCCATATGTGAGAAGGTAGCTGAACGCCTTGTCCAAAATCATCTTACTTCTGAGAGTTGAGCTCACCCTCAGTCCCTCACAGTTCCACACTGCCTGCAGAGTGAGTTTCGCACGTCTTCACCAGAGACGTTTGCCAGAGGCTCTGAGACGCAAGTTAACAATGCAGACCTGGAGGGTATCTCCAGGTGCAGTAGAGTGGTAATCTGGGAACCTCCTGTCTCAGAATACTGCTACCTTCACCTGCCATAAGAATGCAGCTAGTTGACAGCTGGCTTCAAGGCATGCTTCCCTGTGAGAGCTAAGGACAGGGCACAACCCTCCCGCATCCTGCTTGACTGTAGAAGGAGCTGCTAACGTCCTCATGTTAGTGGCAGGGAAAGGTTGTGAGAAAAGCATGTGGAATCGTTGTGCCTGAACCCACGTGTATCTGAGTTGAATACAGCGATTTCCAAAGTCCTTCTTCATCAGAGTGTAGCTAGGTTCCCACTCGCATGTCCGAGTGGGTAGCAGACATCTGCCTCCCCATGCATACCACTTCTGAGAGTTGAGCTTATGGCCTGTAACCCTACCTCCTGCCTGCCAGCTACCTTTCGCTTCCAAAAGGCCTAGGCTCGCTGCTTCACCGAAGTGTTGGGAGAGGTAACTGGAATCTCCCGGCACACAAGACTAGTGCCTCCAAGCTCAATCCAGCGATTTCCCAGTAATTCCTGGGGTAGACTGGTGCTACATACTAAGTTCCATATGTGAGAAGGTAGCTGAACGCCTTGTCCAAAATCATCTTACTGCTGAGAGTTGAGCTCACCCTCAGTCCCTCACAGTTCCACACTGCCTGCAGAGTGAGTTTTCCCACGTCTTCACCAGAGACTTTTGACAGAGGCTCTGAGACGCAAGTTAACAATGCAGACCTGGACGGTATCTCCAGGTGCAGTAGAGTGGTAATCTGGGAACCTCCTTACTCAGAATACTGCTACCTTCACACTGTCATAAGAATGCAGCTAGTTGAGAGCTGGCTTCTAGGCATGCTTCCCTGTGAGAGCTTGAGGACAGGGCAGAACCCCTCCCGCATCCTGCCTGACTGTAGACGTACCTGCTAACCTCCTTATGTTAGTGGCTGGGATAGGTTGTGGGAAAAAGCATGTGTAAGCATTGGGCCTGAACTCCCGTGTATCTGAGTTGAATACAGCGATTTCCAACATCCTTCTTCAATAGGAGTGTAGCTAGGTTCCCACTCCCATGTCCGAGTGGGTAGCAGACATCTGCCTCCCATGCATACACACTTCTGAGAGTTGAGCTTATGGCCTGTAACCCTCCTGCCTGCCGCTAACTTTCGCTTCCAAAAGGCCTAGGCTCGCTGCTTGACGCAAGTGTTGGGAGAGGTAACTGGAATCTCCCGGCACACAAGACGAGTGCCTCCAAGCTCAATCAAGCGATTTCCTAGTAATTCCTGGGGTAGACTGGTGCTACATACTAAGTTCCATACGTGAGTAGGTAGTTGAACGCCTTGTCCAAAACATCTTACTTCTGAGAGTTGAGCTCACCCTCAGTCCCTCACAGTTCCACACTGCCTGCAGAGTGAGTTTCGCACGTCTTCACCAGAGACGTTTGCCAGAGGCTTCTGAGACGCAAGTTAACAATGCAGACCTGGAGGGTATCTCCAGGTGCAGTAGAGTGGTAATCTGGGAACCTCCTGTCTCAGAATACTGCTACCTTCACACTGCCATAAGAATGCAGCTAGTTGAGAGCTGGCTTCTAGGCATGCTTCCCTGTGAGAGCTGAGGACAGGGCAGAACCCTCCCGCATCCTGCCTGACTGTAGAAGGAGCTGCTAATCCTATGTTAGTGGCTGGAGAGGTTGGGGAAAAGCATGTAAGCATTGGGCCTGAACCCCGTGTATCTGAGTTGAATACAGCGATTTCCAAGTCCTTCTTCAATCAGAGTGTAGCTAGGTTCCAACTCCATGTCGAGTGGGTAGCAGACATCTGCCTCCCATGCATACACACTTCTGAGAGTTGAGCTTATGGCCTGTAACCCTCAGCCTGCTGGCTACCTTTCGCTTCCAAAAGGCCTAGGCTCGCTGCTTGACGAAGTGTTGGGAGAGGTAACTGGAATCTCCCGGCACACAAGACTAGTGCCTCCAAGCTCAATCATGTGATTTCCCAGTAATTCCGGGGTAGACTGGTGCTACATACTAAGTTCCATACGTGAGAAGGTAGCTGAACGCCTTGTCCAAAACATCTTACTTCTGAGAGTTGAGCTCACCCTCAGTCCCTCACAGTTCCACACTGCCTGCAGAGTGAGTTTCCACGTCTTCACCAGAGACGTTTGCCAGAGGCTCTGAGACGCAAGTTAACAATGCAGACCTGGAGGGTATCTCCAGGTGCAGTAGAGTGGTAATCTGGGAACCTCCTGTCTCAGAATACTGCTACCTTCACCCTGCCATAAGAATGCAGCTAGTTGAGCTGGCTTCAAGGCATGCTTCCCTGTGAGAGCTAAGGACAGGGCACAACCCTCCCGCATCCTGCTTGACTGTAGAAGGAGCTGCTAACGTCCTCATGTTAGTGGCAGGGAAGGTTGTGAAAAAGCATGTGGAATCGTGTGCCTGAACCCCGTGTATCTGAGTTGAATACAGCGATTTCCAAAGTCCTTTTCAATGAGTGTAGCTAGGTTCCCACTCGCATGTCCGAGTGGGTAGCAGACATCTGCCTCCCATGCATACACTTCTGAGAGTTGAGCTTATGGCCTGTAACCCTACCTCCTGCCTGCAGCTACCTTTCGCTTCCAAAAGGCCTAGGCTCGCTGCTTCACCGAAGTGTTGGGAGAGGTAACTGGAATCTCCCGGCACACAAGACTAGTGCCTCCAAGCTCAATCCAGCGATTTCCCAGTAATTCCTGGGGTAGACTGGTGCTACATACTAAGTTCCATATGTGAGAAGGTAGCTGAACGCCTTGTCCAAAATCATCTTACTGCTGAGAGTTGAGCTCACCCTCAGTCCCTCACAGTTCCACACTGCCTGCAGAGTGAGTTTCGCACGTCTTCACCAGAGACGTTTGCCAGAGGCTTCTGAGACGCAAGTTAACAATGCAGACCTGGAGGGTATCTCCAGGTGCAGTAGAGTGGTAATCTGGGAACCTCCTTACTCAGAATACTGCTACCTTCACACTGTCATAAGAATGCAGCTAGTTGAGAGCTGGCTAGGCATGCTTCCCTGTGAGAGCTGAGGACAGGGCAGGACCCTCCCGCATCCTGCCTGACTGTAGATACTGTAACCTCTCCTATGTTAGTGGCGGATAGTTGTGGGAAAAGCATGGTAAGCATTGGGCCTGAACTCCCGTGTATCTGAGTGAATACAGCGATTTCCAAATCCTTCTTCAATAGGAGTGTAGCTAGGTTCCAACTCCCATGTCCGTGGGGTAGCAGACATCTGCCCCCATGCATACACACTTCTGAGAGTTGAGCTTATGGCCTGTACCCTAAGGCCTGCGCACCTTTCGCTTCCAAAAGGCCTAGGCTCGCTGCTTGACGCAAGTGTTGGGAGAGGTAACTGGAATCTCCGGCACACAAGACGAGTGCTCCAAGCTCAATCAGCGATTTCCTAGTAATTCCTGGGGTAGACTGGTGCTACTACTAAGTTCCATACGTGAGTAGGTAGTTGAACGCCTTGTCCAAAACATCTTACTTCTGAGAGTTGAGCTCCCCTCAGTCCCTCACAGTTCCACAGCCTGCAGAGTGAGTTTCGACGTCTTCACCAGAGACGTTTGCCAGAGGCTCTGAGACGCA
>NW_023330779.1:0-62203 GCF_011100685.1 Canis lupus familiaris | reverse complement strand
CCATGAAGGCAATTGAAACAAAGCAAAAATGAACTGTTGGGCTTAATCAAGATAAGAAGCTTCTGCACAGCAAAAGAAACAGTCAACCAAACTCAAAGACAACCTACAGAATGGGAGAAGATATTTGCAAGTGACGTATCAGATCAAGGGCTAGTTTCCAAGATCTTTAAAGAACTTATTAAACGCAACAGCAAAGAAACAAACAATCCAATCACAAAATGGGCAAAAGACATGAACAGAAATCTCACAGAGGAAGACATAGACATGGCCAACAAGCAGATGATAAAATGCTCCGCATCTCTTGCCATCAGGGAAATACAAATCAAAACTACCAGGCGATCCCACCTCACACCAGTGAGAATGGGGAACATTAACAAGGCAGGAAACCACAAATGTTGGAGAGGATGCAGAGAAAGGGGAACCCTCTTGCACTGTGGGTGGGAATGTGAACTGGCACAGCCACTCTGGAAAACTGCATCGAGGTTCCTCAAAGAGTTAAAAATAGACCTGCCCTACGACCCAGCAATTGCACCGCTGGGGATTTACCCCAGAGATACAGAAATGCCAGGACACCTGCACCTCAATGTTTCTAGCAGCAATGTCCACAATAGCCAAACTGTGGAAGGAGCCTCGGTGTACGTTGACAGATGAATGGATAGAGAAGCTGTGGTCTATGAATACAATGGGATATTCCTCATCCGTTAGAAATGACAAATACCCACCATTTGCTTCACTGTGGATGGAACTGGAAGGTATTATGCTGAGTGAAATAAGTCAATTGGAGAAGGACAAACATATGGTCTCATTCATTCAGGGAATATAAAAAATAGTGAAAGAGAATAAAGGGGAAAGGAGAGAAAATGAGTAGGAAATATCAGAGAGGGAGACAGAACGTGAGAGGCTCCTAACTCTGGGAAACCAACAAGGGGTGATGGAAGGGGAGGTGGGTGGGGGGATGGGGTGACTGGGTGACGGGCACTGAGGGGGGCACTTGACGGGATGAGCACTGGGTGTTATGCTATATGTTGGCAAATTGAACTCCAATAAAAAAAATATATACAAAAAAAAAAGGTCTGGGAGGAGGGAGCAGTGTGTGGCCCGGAGCACTGGCAGCCCAGGCACAGAGAAGCGGGGCGGGAGACGGGAAGCAGCGGGATGGCAGGTGCACTGCTGAAGGTGGGGGGATGGAGGGAGAGGCCTCCCAGGCCCTGCCCAAGCGGCCAGGAAAGCAGGCAAGTGCGTAGCTTCACCCACTGGAACCATGCGTGTTCCTGTTGGCGAGAGGTTCTCGCTCTTCACACCAGAATGTGAGGATGTGTGTGTCTTTAACGTTTGGGTCCAGGCTCTAAATCTGAGCATTTCTTTCACGAGACAGTCTGCTCTGGTTGAGCCTGAGCACGGGGAGCTGGGAAAAAGCCCCCGAGGGAGACAGTGAAGAACAAAGTCACTCTACCTTCTTACATTTTGGTTATGAGCATAATAGTCTAGCTTTCCCATCCAGTACTGGCGGCATTCTAAGGAAGAAGCAAATAAAGGAGCCAAGTTACCTATAAGATGTTGATCTGAAATTCAAGCCATAAATGTTTCAATGTGCCAGCAGATTGCAAAGCTGTGTTCGC
Source organism: Canis lupus familiaris (assembly GCF_011100685.1). Lineage (NCBI taxonomy): Eukaryota > Metazoa > Chordata > Mammalia > Carnivora > Canidae > Canis > Canis lupus. The sequence continues at coordinate 60,584 of NW_023330779.1, read as the reverse complement.
AGAACGGACACTAGCAGCTTGAGGAAATGTGGGGTCCTTCTAGGAAGGGAGCGCAAAAGTGGGGGCACCAGTGGATTTAAATCACAGCAGGACCCCTGTGCGGAAAGGGCCAAGGGTGTCCAGAGGCAGGTCAGACTTCCCAAAGCCTTCAACCTATAGGGTGACCTCCCCCCGCTATAGCCAAGATGTTGCATTTAAAACACAATGTGGCCCGGCGTAGCGGAAGTCACTCCATGAGGCAGTGGCGGCGACGGCGGCGGTGAGAGGATGAACAAGTTCGACGCATTGAAAGATGATGACAGTGGGGACCATGATCAGAATGGAGAAAACAGCACACAGAAAGGTGGTGAGAAGGAAAAACCAGAGCGAGACAAAAGTCAGGGCAGCAGTAAGAGGAAGGCTGTTGTCCCTGGGCCGGCAGGGCATCCCCTGCAGTAACCCTCCTTTCAGGTCTCCAGAAGAAGCCCCGGCCGTCCCACCAGCTCACAGAGCTATGGACAGACTGTCCGACAGATCGGCACCTTTGCCTCTGTGGAGCGGTTCTGGAGGCTTTACAGCCACGGTACGTCCCGGGTACCTGACAGGCCACAGTGACTTCCAGCTCTTCAAAGAAGGAATGAAGCCCATGTGGGAGGATGATGCAAATAAAAATGGTGGCAAGTGGATTATTCGACTGCGGAAGACTTGGCATCCCGTTGCTGGGAGAATCTCATCCTGGCCATGTTGGGCGAACAGTTCACGGTTGGGGAGGAGATCTGTGGGGCTGTGGTCTCTGTCCGGTTTCAGGAGGACATTGTTTCAATATGGAATAAGACTGCCAGTGACCAAGCAACCACAGCCCGCATCCGGGATGCCATTCGGCGAGGGCTTAACCTACCTCCCAACACCATGATGGAGTACAACACCCACACCGACGGCATCAAAATGCCAGGCAGGCTGGGCCCCCAAAGGCTCCTTTTTCAAAACCTCTGGAAGCCGTGGTTGAATGTGCCATGACCCTCTCCCTCTCTGGATGGCACCATCATTGAAGCTGGCGTCATTGGAGTCTCTTGTTCTGTTGGCGTGCTACCTGGAAGATCCTTCTGTCCTGGACAAGAGGAATTGGAAGAGCATTTTATGTTTTAAGAACAGGCTGATACACAGCAGCTACAACAACAGCTGAGATCACTTAATAAATGGTGCTAAACTAATTGAAATAAAATAAAAATAAAACACAATGTGGTTTAAAAAAGAAACAAAATTGTATTTAACAGCCATGTTGCTAATTGTATTTGAATTTTTGTGTGGCTTTGTTTAAATATTGTTACCGGTTTAAAGATCAGGTAAATTAATAGTATTTAGGCAGGACTACCTACTGTGTGTGTATATATATGAAAGCCTCTGAAGGTTTCTGTTATTGGTAAGATGTACAGATACAGTTTTACTTAGGAGGGATCTTTCAGGAGGTGTGCTTTTCTGTGACATTTGGCTCTCCGGTAAACCCAGCCCCCGCTGCGTGTCGGCCCTTGCTCTCAGTGCTGGTGGCGGAGCAGTGAGGGCAACTGGCAGAGCTCTGAGCCCCTGGAGCTGACCCATTACTCTCTACTGAGGTGGACAGTAAACAAGGCTAGTGTGTCACACACCGAGGCATGCCTGGGGAGACAGAGGAAGGAAGAAGGGGACTGGTGGCTGTAATTTTACTTAGAGCTGCGGGGAGCTTCACAAGAAAGTCAAGATGGAGCAAAGAAGGAAAGTGGGGTAGCAGGGTGCGGTCACGCTGGGCATGGGGAACTGAGAGTGGGAGGGAGGAGAAGTAGGCCTGTCCGGGCCCAGGGAGCACACAGGAGGGCCTGGCGAGGAATGGGCGGCCCGATCGTCTGAGCCTTCCCCCAGCCCAGAAATTACAGAGCAATAAAAAATAACTACCGATGAAATTAGAGAGCCCTCGGGAACGTGGGGCTCCCTGGTCATGCATGCTTCCCCTCCTTCCACCTGGAGGACAGGAGGCACATCTGTCCTTCAGAGCAGTCAGGTAGGCTTCAAGGCTCAGGGGGCCATGGGTCCTACCAAGGGGTGGAAACAAGTTTTGAAAACCTAAGTGGGTGCTCTAGGGATTATAAGGGAAACTAGTAAATCTTAGATGATTGGAAACTATGCATACCTTTTCCATAATTCATGAAGATTGGGAGATCTCCCAGTACAGTTGCTAGACGGCTGCCTGGTGTTTCTGCAGAGGAGCACCCTGCCCTTGACCGTATCTGCTCCTACTGGGGTGACAGAGTGAAGCTGTGTGTCCACATTCCATCTCCCTTTCCTTAATGGGCACATCTGTGTTTTCTTTCCAGCAGGAAAGTTTATATGGACTATAATGCAACCACCCCCCTTGAGCCAGAAGTCATCCAGGCCATGACCGAGGCCATGAGGGAAGCCTGGGGAAATCCCAGCAGTCCTTACCCAGCAGGTAATCTGAGAAGGCGCTCACAGATCCGGAGATATGGAGGGCAGAGGTGCTCTTAGGGAAATTGTACACCACACATGATCACTTGGTTTTGAATAGATTTTCTGTTAACTGCAAAGCTGAGGTGTAATTTTTGGTTGGCTTTCAGAGAAGTCCAGACTTTTACATTGAGCCTGTTGATCCCATAACCTTTCATTTTCAACACACTCTCCTGTCCCCTTTACCCAGATGATAAAGATGTCTTATTAAGAGCTATCTGTAATAACACTGCTCATTAAAACCCTTTCATGTCTGGGTCTCACTTGATCCCTACAAAATTTGCAAAATAGATCTTTTAAATCATCAGGATTGCATATAATCCTGGCCTTTTTTTCTCATGAGATAATTACATTCAAATTCTTGATTTTCATTATAATAAAAATATTCTTATTTCCCATATATTCTTATTTTCATGTGGATCATTCAGTTGACCGTTTTGGAAAACAGTTTGCTTCAAATCAGTACTTTTATGTCATGGTTACATTATGTTTTTCAGATGGTAGGCTAATCGTACCTTGCTTATTTGATGCATATCAAAGATAATCAAGATAAAGTGTCTTAACTGTAGATTCTGATGAAGCAAAAGAGCTTTCAGGGGGAGACTGTGGGCAAGCCCCAGGATATTTTGATACATACAACTTTACAGGCTTTTATGGGGTTTCGAACCTATTTAGTATAAGCTTCATAACTAAAAGCTTTTCCAGTATCAGGGACTAGTTATTCATTAACTTATTTGTTGGTTTATTTGGCTTATCTTCTGGACATTGCCTTGTATCCAGTAGTAAATTGTACTCTCTGATGCATTGAACCTGAAAATATGGAGGACAATTAAATGCTAATAGAAAACATGTCTCATAAACAGGTTTAGGAATAACCCCAAAGGAAAAACTCCCCTTCTTGATCTGATGAAACTTGTCAGTGGCTTTTAGGTTGCCCTGAAAGCCTTCATTTCTTTAAGAATCAGAACTAGGGATCCCTGGGTGGCGCAGCAGTTTGGCGCCTGCCTTTGGCCTAGGGCGCGATCCTGGAGACCCGGGATCGAATCCCACATCGGGCTCCCGGTGCATGGAGCCTGCTTCTCCCTCTGCCTGTGTCTCTGCCTCCCTCTCTCTCTCTCTGTAACTATCATAAATAAATAAAAATTAAAAAAAAAAAAAAAAAGAATCAGAACTAAAGTATGCATTGCCATTCCCTGGTTGGTACTCAAGTAGAAGTGAGAAAAAAGAAAGAAAACCACCTTAATGATAGAATGGCTTAATTATTTTCACTATATTATGATTTAATAATGATTATAATTCCCCCAGGAGAATTTATTTTAGGGAAAATGTTAAGGACGTGTGGGAAGAGTTTAGATACCCAAGAAGATGTTTATCACTGCCTTGCTCGTCATAGTAAATAAAAAGCTGGAAATAACCTCAGTGTCTATTGGTCAAGGACTCGTCACATTAAGTGTGCCGAAGCCCTAAGTGGACTTCTGGAGCCTGTCAGAGCCATGGTGTAGACTATAGCGATGACCTAGAAGCAAAGTAGCAGCCCCTGGTTCAAGTGGGAAAGGCTTGTTATAAAACAGGATGTGCAGTATGGTTCCTTTGTTTCTCATACCCACCCCCTAAAGACAAACTGGATGAACAAATGTGGAAAATATATCGTTTTGCTGTGAGAAACAGAAACCCCCGAGTAACAGTAGCTTAAGCAGGTTGAAGATTATGTCTCTGCCAGCCCAGGGCCCAGGTAGTCACACAGCCATTACCAGGGACCCTGGTTCCTTCTATCACCTCCCATGTTCCACGCACTCTTTCCTCTTGGGGTCACAGTGGCTGCTCCAGCTCAAGCCATCACATGAGTACTCCAGCCTGTGGGAAGGGAAGAGAGAGGAGGAGAAGGGGATGTCTGAGGCCTCCATAACACTTCTGGAAGTTGCATGTACCACTCTGGCTTATAACCCACTGCCAGAGGTTGGTCCTGTGGCCATGCCTTGGCATTCCAACTGCAGTGGAAGTTAGGAAATGAAATCTTAATTCTTAATTAACCTGAGAATTTCTTACTGTAGATGTGGTCTTCATTCAGCCAGGAGCCAGCTGCAAATGTCACCGTGGTAGGAAGGGAGAGTGGAAGAGGAGTGGACAGCCAGCAGCACCAGCACAGATGAGATGCACACCAGACACTTCCACCACAGTTATTTTTGAGAGGATTGTGGGAGGTTTTGATTATTTTCTTTTCGTGAGGTGGACATGGGAGTCTGAGAGGTTCAGGGGACAATGCCACGTAGGGCCGTAGAGGCCACTGTGAATGCCCAGCTTCCATCTGACAGGTGCAGTATCCGGAAGACTCTGAGCAGAGGAATGACATGGTTCATCCCCGCAGTTCTCCAACTTTTCGGGGTCACAACCCCTTTACACTCTTAAGACTTATTAAGAACTCCAAAGAGCTTTTGTTCATAAGTACTATATGTGTAGATACTAGAGCGTAAAATTGAGAAACTTTAAATAAATATAGATTTATGAATTCATTAAAAATAACAGTAAGTCCACTACATGTTAACATCTCTATGAAAAGAACCTATCCTTTCCCAAAGCCCCGCCCAGCAAGGGACTCAGAGGAGGAGGGGGAACCAGGGAAGGAGGGGGAAGAGGAGGAGCAGGAAGGGGAGCGGTCTTGTAGGAGAGAGCCGCTCCCCTTCAGGGAAGGAGGTGGGGATCTGGATCTAGAACAAATTTAGAAGAATGTCATTGTTGTACGTGTTTGAAAATCTCTTTAATGTCTGTCTAAACAGAAGACAGTTGGGTTCCCATACCGGCTCCTGCATCCAATCTATTGCAATATTCACATCATGTAGCCTCTGGAAGGCATCACTGTATACTTTCCAGAAAGTGAATATAAAAACACACGTGAGGCCTTGGTCTTATGATGAAGCCAGATTTGACTTTGTGGACTCCAGAAAGTACCTGCCCCAAGGGCCCCCAAATGACACTTTGAGAATAGCTGATTTCACCAGTATTGGTTGAGTACTTACTTCATGCCAGGCCCTGTTCTGGCGAGCTATAAAGCACAGGGTATGACGTGTATTGGGTTGTCAGGGCATGACTTTGGCCACTGCCTGGAGAATGGACCACGGTGGGGTCAGTGGAGTTGGGAGCCTGCTAGGAGAATATTTCAGCAGTGGCCTTGATGGGGCTGGTGTCTGGGCAGTGCAGAGGTGGGGCAAGATTCCGGGCATTTTTGATGGCAGAGCTTTACAGGATTTGCTCGTGGGTTGCATAATGCGGTATGAGAAAGGCAAGAGCCAAAGCTTTTGGCACCAGGCCCCTGGAAGGACTCACCATTTATTTACTGAGATAGAAAAGGCTGAGAGGAACATTTCAGGGGAGAAATCATGCATCCAGCGTGGAACAAGTGTAGTTTCAGATGCTCTGGCTACCCAGGTGGAGCGAGTGGAGTCTGCAGCACCAAGCTGGTTCTTCAGTCTTGAGTAGATGAGGGAGGGAGGGAGGACCTGGCCTGAGTGAGGGGCCATCTGCCATCTGGATTTGGAGCCCCGCCCAGCAAGGGACTCAGAGGAGGAGGGGGAACCAGGGAAGGAGGGGGAAGAGGAGGAGCAGGAAGGGGAGCGGTCTTGTAGGAGAGAGCCGCTCCCCTTCAGGGAAGGAGGTGGGGACCTGGATCTAGAACACGGGGCCCTTGGGCAGAGTAGGTTTGGGAGGCCAGCAAGCAGAACACCTGATTGCAGGGAGTTCAAGAGGCAATGGGAAGAGGGGTGGAGATGGGAGAGGGAAAGGAGGAACAGGCCATTGCTGGCAAGGGGTAAGGTAGAGGGGCTCTGGTGTGAGGAACTGCCAAGTGAAGGGGGGTTGCTTTAACGGATCATGGGAGCCCCATGCACCCCTTACTATCCGTCCTGCATCCTGAAAGCCAGGAGTTCAGAGTCTTCTCTAATGTTAGTTACAATTACCAAGCACCCTTTACATTTAGTTACACCAACAACTTCAAACATTCCGGAAATTTAAGAGTAAGAAAATGGACACCCAGGTGTCTCCTTCCTAGATCCAACAGTGCTGCCCTTACCTCGATCTCTTTCTTTCTAAATGTACTGCTTTTTCATGAGCCTTTGAGAATGAGTTGCAGGCAGCGTGATAGATTATCACCTATGTGTGTGTGAGAGAAAAGGGACTTTATTGCATCACATTACCATCGTCAAACCTGAGAACCTGGCTCTGAAATGCAGGCCATATTCCAATTTCCTCAATTGAGGATATTACTTTTTTTTTTTTTAATTTATTTATTCATGAGACACAGAGAGGCAGAGGGAGAAGCAGGCTCCCTGCGGGGAGCCCGATGCAAGACCCGATCCTGGGACCCTGGGATCATGCCCTGAGCCCAAGGCAGACGCTCAACCACTGAGCCACCCAGGCGTCCCAAGAATATTACTTTTTAAAGAGAGAAGACTAAATGATTACCTTGGACTGGGGGAGAGAACCACTGCCAGCAAACCTATCATGGGTTGGTTGGTTTCTTTTAACTCCTTGTGCCAAAGTTCTATTTTGGAACATAACACCTGCAGGAAAGTTGAAATAACAGTATAAGGAGCACCTGCATTTCCTTTACCTGGATTTCTCCAGCATTACTACTCTGCCCCGTTTATTTGAATCATTTGAAAGTACGTTGCGAACAGACTTCACTCCTAAATACCTAAGCAGTGTCTTCTAAGAACAAGGACATCCCCCCGCCCCAGGGACTGAACATTAACCCAGGGACAGCATCTCATTCCCATTCCCATTCTAATCTCCTTGCATATGCTTCTGGTGCCATTAGATCCCTTTTGAAAATACAAATTGTAAGTAAATGAAAAGAGCAACTAGAGGTCATTTCTGGCAGTTCTCCTGCCTCCAGAGTAGACAGTGTTCCAGTAGCTCATGTTCCCATGACTCAGTTTACTTCCTCCGCACCAGTGTGGAAGAGACACTGCAACACAGACCCCGTCCCCCTCCGGCAGCCTCGGTGGGGTGTGATTAATGTACGTGGAACCACAGAGGCAAAGTTACAACTTGATAACTTTGAAACCATCACCAGGAGAGTGACCATTGCCACGGACCCCCAAAGTCCCCTGGGATTCCCTTTTGTAATCTCTACCTGGACCATCCCCAGGCAACTACTGGTAAGGATTAGTGTGTGTTTTCTATATTTTCACGGAAATGGAATCTTACAGGGCTTTTTGCCTGGCTGCTTTCAGCCGGCATAGTTATTTTGAGATTCACCCACGTTGGTCACAGTGCTCCTCTGTATGGATGCACCAGTGTGTTCGGACCTTCCTCTGTTGCTGGACCTTTGAGCTGTTTCCAGTTTTTGGCTATTCTAAGTAACACCACTGGGGTAGCCAAGCTGCAGACACCTGCTCTCTTTTCTCAGTAAATAATAACTGTCATAAATACCTAGGACCAGGATGGCTGCGTCACGTGGCAGGTGCATATTTGACTTTTTAAGAAACCACTGTTCTCTCTCCACAGTGGCTGTGCCATGTCCTAGAGGTTCAGTTCCTCCAAGGCCGCCTGAGCGCTTGACTGGGCAGTCCTCATGTTGGCTCCTCTCCTGGCCGCAGAGTGCTGGTGGGGCAGCCCTGTGAGCCCTCATCTAGAAAGTTCTCTAAGACTCGTTGATTAAGTGTAAAAAGGGAAGCATTTGCAAAATAATAGGTGACTTATGAAACCCATTTTTGAAAAGAAAATCCTGTGAGGCACTTATGTGAAGGTCTCCAAGGGTGTTAGAGAAGGTTCTGGGGGGTCCTGCTCCAAACAGCAGCAGTGATTGCCCAGGAAGAACGCTTCCTTCTTGCAGGAAGCCCAGGAGTGAGTGTGGGTGGAGGACAGGGCTCCAGTGGCACCCAAGAAGCGCTGAGGGTGGCTGCCAGGGCAGCCTCCTGCCCATGTTGATTGACATTTCTTAGAGTCTTTTTACACATCACCAGAATGACTAGATTTACCAAACTCCACACACCTTCACTACTTAGAAGTAAAACCTATACAGTAGTCTTAAGGAGTATGTGAATCACTGTATATATTGATTTTTACCACGTACCACGTGATTTTACATTTCTATTTATGTAGGATGGATGGATTGATTTGGTGGTGCCTGCTATCAAAAAAAATTTTTTTTTAACAAGTAGATCTGAATAGTCAACAAATTTTGGAGACTATTGATCCAATAGACCAAGTAAGAATTGACATTGACATTGTCAGAATTCCCACCTGAAGCCTTCCTTTCTCTGCCACACACAGTTTGATCCCTTCTTTCGTGCCAGCCAGTGAAACTGGGTGATAGATGGGGTGTGTGGCCCCGTGTGACAGCAGATCTGTCCCTGAGGCAGTGACCTCTTGTGCACCCAGGGACCTGCACTGAGAGATGCGGCATTGGACCTTGTGTTGAGGAGTCATGAGCATTCTTTTTGCTTATTTTTATTGTTTTGCAGCGTGATCTTAAGCAAATTATTTCATCCCTTCACCCTCCTGTCTTGATGAATGGGGAGCAAGGCAGATGGCCACAGCTTCCCCTCTCCTGTAGCATCCGGTAAGAAGAAGACCACATCTTCGGGGATTTTAGGGTTCCCGGGAGTCCCCCTGTATTTGCTTCCACCTTTTACTAAGTCTCAGTAGGTGTCACTGAGTTGGTCCTATCTTGCTGCTGCCCCTTCACCAGCATATTCCTAGGTTGTGGCCTATTGTATTCATGTTAATGGGACATGGGTTGTCTTAGAATTGCCCACTTAGAGTTTTTCCTTCATGTCTGGTTCTTTTTTTTTTTTTTTAAGATTGTATTTTTAAGTCATCTCTAAATCCACTGTGGCTCTCGAACTCACAACCCTGAGATCAAGAGTTGTACGTTCCATTAACTGAGTCAACCAGACGCCCCTTGTCTGGTTGTTCTTTTAAACATGTGTTTTTTTGGACTTAGTGAAGCGACATTAATGAGTTTCCGTTTTGGTCTTTCAAGGTAGGAAAGCCAAGGACATTATTGACACAGCTCGGGAGAACATTGCGAAGATGATAGGTGGGAAACCTCAGGATATAATCTTCACTTCTGGAGGCACCGAGGTAAAGTTTCTAAACAGGCTCACAGTCTTTTAACTGTTAAGTTATATGAAAAAATAGAACATGGTTCCACCTTGTTTTTTGTTTTTTTTTTTTTAAGTCATGCTTTGTCTTGGTCTTGCTATTTTTCAAATTAGCTTCATATAATTAGCCAGTATTTATCTATAAGTAAATTCCAGGTGGTTAATAGGATATTTGTAATATAATGTGTAAATTAACTTGCTTTGCATTATTTCAACAAAAAGAGTTTCCTCTTTATTTTGTCCTGGAATTATTCAGTTAAATCCCTACTAAGTTGTTTGTCTTACAAAGGTTTTGAGGTTTGACTCATTCCAGATGTACTTTTAAATTAATAGAAATAATCAAAAACAGCGGGATGGTGTTAAGGCTTCTGCTCAATTAGTAATAGTGTCTCGCTTTCTTTCTGGGAAGGAAGGCAGGACTGTCCCCCAGAGGTGATGTGACTGTCTGCATAGATTTTCTCCCAAGAGAATCTGCAGCTAGATTATTAGAGTTAATAAGAAAATGTAGCAGTTATTAGATACAAAAATCAGTCATGTTTTTATGTACCAGTAACAATCAGGTGTGTCGTCAAAAATTGACCTTTCTGCTCTCAAGTCAAAATGTAACACAAAGACAGAAGATTGAAAGTTGTATTACTTTGTAGGCAAAGGAGGCTGCAGCAGGAAAATAATGCCTTCAAAACTGCAGACCCACCCAGGTAAAAGGAAAATTCAGCATCCAGGTAGTGTTGATAGGAATCTGGTGCATGTTACCAGCCATGTTCATTATGTCTTCATTGTGGTCTTATGACCAGCATCAGTACCGGCCATCCAAGGCCCATTACTAAGTATCGATACTGAATTCCTGGAACAAAAGATTACAGAAAAACAAGTGAAGGGGTGGGGAAGCTTCAAGAGTGAGAGGGAGAAAAATGTGTTCAGTTTAAAGTCAAACCTTGCTGGAACATTAGTCTGTTCCTCTTAATTTCCAACCATCCCTATATTTCTATAGTGATTTCGGGTTTTTACCAGAGCATGAAAAATATCAAGTACTTAGGAAATAAACCTAATAAAAAAGAATTTGTAAAACCTTTTTAATAGACTCTGCCCCACCAGGAAAGTCATAGAAGTATTAGTGTATACCACCTTCAAGGAAGTTCTGAATAAATAGAGCAGTTCACCATATTCCCAGATTGGAAGACCCAGTGTTATAAATACATCAGTTCTTCCCAGTTGATCTGTAGTCTGTAGATTCAATGCAACCTCAGTCAAAATCCTGAAACTTTTTTTGGTGGAATCTCAGAAACTAATTTATATGGAAATACCAAAGGCCAAGACTTGTCAAGACCTCTGGAAGATGAAGAACACAGTGAAATGACTTGCTCCACCAGATATCCAGCCTTTTATAAAGCTCTACTGATTAAGGCAGATGGTCTTCAGGCAAGGACAGACAGTAGACCAGAAACAGCACTGTGCCTATAAGGGCACTTGTCATGTGACTGGGGTAACCTTGTATCCTGGTTTGCTCAGGACAGTCCCAGGATATGCCTGTTGTCTTGACATAATTTTAATAGTGCTCTCTTAATTCTTAAGTTTTTCTGGCTCAGATGCTAGATTATATGATCGCCATATATGACTGAGGTAGCATAAGAGAGCAGGAAGAAAGCATGGTCTCTAGTAAACAGTGCTGGGACAACTGTAGGATTCACAAAGAGAAAGGAAATTGATTTCTGCTTCACAACATAAAATAATTGTCACAACTTCAGGTGTAATAAATACCTAATTATGAAAAATAAAATTTAGAAAGCCTTCAGGTGACAAGTTTATATCTTTGTGATAGTTAAGAGCAATGAATTTGTTACATATGATACAGAAAGCATTAACCATAAGGAGAAGGCTGATAAATTGTACCACCACCACCACCACAAAACCAACTTTACTTCATCAGAGTCCTATGAAGAAACTAAAAGACAAGCTAGACAGTAGGAGAGGTTTGCAAAATGTAACTGACAAAAGGCTAGAATCTAGAATATAAAGGCAGGTAACTCAATAGAAATACGGCCAAGAAACTTGAGTATGCTTTTTACAAAGCATGTGAAAAAGTACTTGCTTTCATTATCAGAGTAAAAAACATTGAAATACCTCTGCACACCTCAGAATGATAAAAATTAAGAATTACAAAAGTAGTATAGATAAAGGACAGAGCAGTAAGCGCTCACAGATGCAAAGCATAAACTGAAATGCCATTTTGGGAGTGGGTTGGCGTTATCTGAAGTCAAAGACGTGCATACACTGTCAGCAAGCAGTCCCACTCACAGGGCACATCCTGGACAGGTGAGGCACATGTGAACCTGGGGACAGGTAGACTGCTCATGATAGCCAGAAACTGGAAACAATCCAGGTAGACCAATGTTATTAGGTTGTGATGCACTCCTACACAGCGGAATGTCACACAGCTACCTGCAGCAGTGCATGGATCTTGAGATGTGGAATGAATGAAGTCAGTTAAAGGGCCAGTTGAGCCCAGTCTGGCTGAGTGAGGGATCAGGGAGCTGCCACCATGTCCCTAAGCCCATGCCCCTGGGGGCCAGGCTCTCAGTGGCCCATAAGAAGCTAGCTCAGCCCCAGCTGCCTGGTAGGGCCCAACAAAGGCTCTGAAAGTTAAAAAAGCAGTGCTGAAAAGGCGTGCACAGTCACACACACACACACACACACAAAAAGATCCGCATGTCACCTACATTCCGATGACCCAAGAGTCTGTGTCTCCAAAGGCAGCCCAAATATCCTTGTAAGAGCACCCCCAGGAGAAACAAGCTTGATCACTATGCCCTCATCAAGCTCCCCCTGACTACTGAGTCAGCCATGAAGAAAATAGAAGACAACAGTACACTCCTGTTCACTGTGGATGTCAAGGCCAATACGCACCAGATCAAACAGGCTGTTAAGTAGCTCTTCCACGTTGATGTGGCCAAGGCCAACACCTTGATCAGGCCCGATAGAAGAAAGCATGTGTTCGACTGGCTGCTGACTATGGTGCTTTGGATGTTGCCAACAAAATTGGCATCATCTAAACTGAGTTCAGCTGGCTAAAAATCTAAATATAAATTTTTCACCAAAAAAAAAGAAAAAAAAAAGAGGTGCTTGCATAGGAAAAGCAGAGAAATGATTACCAGACACATCAGGGTGGTAGTGGGCTCCATGGGGATGGGGAGGAGGGGACTGTGATTGAGGGGAGCCTGGGGTGCTTCCACGTGGGGCCGTGTCCACTGTCTTGATCAGGTAACAGTCACTCAGTATTCACTGCTATACTTCTATTAAACTTATGTTTGTATTTTACACACTTTTCTGTATCTACAATTTAAAGTAAGAGAAAAGGGTTTTTTGGGGAGGTTTGTTTGTTTGTTTGTTTGTTTTTAAAAAGACTTCTACCCTGAACCTTTCAGTTATCCACTCTGCCTACAGGAAACCAATTTCATTAGCTTCCTGGTGTCTTCCAGAGTCTATATGTTAAAAGCAAATAAGTGTTTAGATTTTATATATTCTTATATCCTTCCATATTTACCATTTCAATGATTTTTTTTGCATGTATAAGCCAATATGTGTGTATTTCCCCTTTTTTATACAAATTGGGTAGAGTACTGTATATATAATGTCTGCTACCTTTTTTAAAAGATTTTATTTATTTATGAGAGAGAGACAGAGCATACGTTGGGGCGGCGGGGAGCAAAGGAGAGGGAGAAGCAGACTCCCCACTGAACAGGGAGCCCAAGGTGGGGCTCGACCCCAGGACCCTGGGTTCATGACCTAAACCGAAGGCAGACATTTAACCAACTGAGCCACCCAAGCGCCCCTACCTCCTTCTTCTTCTTTTTTTTTTTTAATTATTATTTAGCAAGTCTGTTTGTATTTGAGATCTTTTTATCTCTGCACATAAAGTGTTTCCTTGGTGTTTGTACCTTGGTATCTGTTGAACAGTGTTGCCTGACTTGTTTAACCAGTCCCCTTATTGGTAGACCCTGAAGGGCTTCCCAAGGTCAAGCTGTTACAAACCGTGCTGCACCTAATAAGTGGCCCGTCTGTACATCATTTTGCTTCTGTGGAAGTGCAGTGGTGGGATCAAGTCCAAGGGTCAGAGGGCTTATGTCAAATGGCCCTTAATATGGCAAATTATACTCCAATCAGTAGGGGGTACTTAGGCAAAACATTCTTTTTTGATAGATTTATGAAATGTAAAAATTCATAACGTTGCTTAATAAGACAGGTATAATTGACAGCAAATGAATTCTGACATTTTGGAAAGTCTGAAACCCCAAGTCTTTGTTATTGGGCAATCAAAAGGTGCGGCTCAGAAGTTGAATTTCTTTGGGACCATTTTGTCCTCTTTAATCATTAGCCACGAGGAAAATGAAGTCAGAGAAACTGCCGCTGTGGCTGTAGCTCAAGTATTATAAATGCCCTTTCTGTTCTCTGCAGTCCAACAACTTAGTGATCCACTCGGTGGTGAAACATTTCCATCTAACACATGCATCAGAGGGGACCCGGGCCGAGCCGAGCGGCCCCCTGGCGGGGGCCGTACCCCACCTTATCACCTGCACCGTGGAACACGACTCCATCCGCCTGCCCCTGGAGCACCTGCTGGAGGAGCAAGTGGCTGGTGAGTGACCAGCCTGGCTGAGTTCCCACAGGGCAGCTCCACTTGCCCCCACTAACCGATTCCCAGGGGAGGAAGCCGCCCCAGCCCAGGTGAATCATTTACCCTCCACACACGGCCTCCCTGGCTGTCCTACTCGGGCGCAGGTCCTACTCGAACCAGCCAGTTCTCACGTGGCAGCCAGTCAGCGCTGCCACCTTCTCCCTCAGGGAAAACATGGGCAGTCAACATGTAGATCTGGGCTCGTCTGCATCCATCAGCTGAACAGTATTTCAGATTCGTGCATGTGATAGAGACACACATTGTTCATCTGTTTGTTTGTTTTAAAGATTTATTTATTTACTCATGAGAGACAGAGAGAGAGAGGCAGAGACATAGGCCGAGGGAGAAGCAGGCTCCCTGTGGGGAGCCCGATGTGGGACTCGATCCCAGGACCCCAGGATCACTCCCTGAGCCGAAGGCAGATGCTCAACCACTGAGCCATCCAGGCATCCCTTCATTGGTTTTTAATGATTGAACCCTGGCAAGAACAAGGGTCAAATAGACATCATCAGCTTTGGGGGATAAACACAGGAATAAATGTGCTCTCACTGTACGACTTCACCCCCACATAAGAGGGAGGCCTCGCCGGGGGCTCAGGGGCACAGGCTCATGGGGAGGGGAGGCACTCAGGAGTGCAGGCTCACCAGGGTCTGAGGGGTGCAGGCCCACCCAGCTGGGGGGCTCAGGGGCACAGGTCCGCCAGGGGGCTGAGGGCTCAGTCAACTGTAGCCAGCAGGGCAGCGGCTCTGACCTTCCGCTCTTCCTGTGCTGTGGAGTCTCAAGACACAGGGCACAGATCACAGACTTTTGAAAACTATGAGCCCTTTTCCTCCCCAAGACAGCTGAGGTGCATGCTTTCCTTTAAACAAAGTCACTTTCCTCTCAGCCTCTCTAATCTGCCTGGAAATCTGAAGGTGAATCAAGGGCAAGTATTTTTATCATAAAGATAAAGGACTGTAGCACAGTACTCTGACTATGAAAGTTGTTTTTTTTTTTTTCAAATAATTTATTTGAGACAGAGATCATGAATGGGGAGGGAGGGAGAAGCAGACCCCCCACTGAGCAGGGAGCCCATGGCGGGGACTCGACCCCAGGACCACAGGATCATGGCCTGAGCCCCCCAGGCGCCCCAACTATGAAGCTTTTCTATTGCTTTTTCTGTTTGCCTACTCCAGGGTTTTTCTCTCTCTGGTCTGACCTAGATGCACTACTTTAACTGAAAAAAAAAAAATAGATCAAGTCTGACCTTCTTATTTCAGC
This sequence comes from Canis lupus familiaris, assembly GCF_011100685.1. Classification (NCBI taxonomy): domain Eukaryota; kingdom Metazoa; phylum Chordata; class Mammalia; order Carnivora; family Canidae; genus Canis; species Canis lupus. The sequence goes on along the minus strand of NW_023330779.1, from coordinate 45,074 downwards.
TCTTGTTCCTTTCCAACCTGTTGCTTTTTTCCCCCCTCTCTTACTTTCTGTACTTACAGGGAAGAGCGACACATCCTTCTTAGTTGCTATTGCATTGACCCTCCTGCTTAAATTACACAGATTTTTACAAAGTACAGACACCCAGGCTGTGGAAATAATTTAAACCCTTTAGAAAGGGATAAAGTACAGAGTGAAGGTTTTTCCCCTGGTGTACCCCAAGTCCGGCTTCTCAAGGCAACCGCTCTTTACTTTTGCCTGAGTTCTTCTGGTGCTTAGCATCATCATTTTAATTACTTCCTACTCAATCACGTGCAAACGTAAGCTCCATTTCTTGGTTGATCAACTTAAGAGTCTGTCGGTTGACTCCCTGATGTAGAATGAGGACTTGGATGGTCCCCTGACCCCTCCCCCGTTCCCTGGTCAAGGCGGCTTTGTGGAGACGTAATTCACACACTGTTCAGCTCAGCCATCTGAAGCGTTCACGCTGTTTGGTGGCCCTTAGTTTATTCACCAAGCCGTGCAGCCATCACCATAATCAGAACATCTCATCACCCCCCACAACCTTGTGCCCATCCACTGCAATTCTCCATTTGCCCCACTCCTGGCAACCGCGAATCCCTGTCCTGTCTCTGTTGCCCTATTTCCTAGGACTTTCTCATGAATGGAATCATAGAATATGTGATCTTTTTGACTGATTTCTTTCAACTAGCATGTTTTCAAGGTCATTCATGATGTAGCATGTACCGGTACTTAATTTCTTTTATGGATTTATAATCATTTTATGTGAATTCCAGTTTATATAAAAAGTATTCACATTATTTATCCATTCATCAGTTGATGAACATCTGATATTACAAATAATGCCATTATGAACATTTGTGTACAAGTTCTTGTATGGATGTATGTTTTCTCTTGGATTTATACCTAGGAGAGGAATAGGTGGGTCATATAGTAACTCTGTTTAGCCCTTTGAGGTGACCTTCATATTCCAAAGTCGCTGCACCCTTTTATGTTTCCGCCAGCAAGGCACGAGCGTTCCAACTTCTCTGTATCCTTGACAACATTTGTGAGTGTCTGTACCTCTCATTATGGCTGTTCCAGTGGGTGGGAAGTGGCATCTCCTGGTTTTGATCTGCATTTCCCTGATGGCCGATGATATTGGGCATCCTTTCATGTGTTTACTAAAAAGACAAGTAATCCTGTCCAGGGCTGCCTTTCTTTTGCTCTCCTTTGAGTCTTGTAATGGATACATGAGCTCTGCCCTTCTCTTGTTGGCCCCTACCCTGTCCCCGGCAGCCCTCCCAGGCCTGCCATCCTCTCTTGGGCATGTGCTGCTCTTTCTCAGTGACAGCCGGTGCTTCTGCCACCCACTCGCTGGGTATATGGTGGGGGTGCTAGGTCATCACACCCAGCCCCTGCCTGCCTCCACAGTTGCCACTCCACGCTCCATGCTGTGCACGCTGGACATGGATGATCACCAGATCCTTTCACACTTTTCACCTTTTACTATTCTGAGTATTTGTTTCCTACTCCTATTAATCTAATGCCATCATCTTTCTGTATTCTGGGAATTCCTCAAAATTCCTTGTCCACAAGTGATATCCCTAGTTTAGAAAATAACTCTTCTCTCATTTCAGTGGGTCCTTGAGAAAGTAGGTGCATTTGTCTCATACCGTTTTGAACCAAATCTTGATTTAGTCACCCTCACTTATTATCTGTCTCCAATAATGAGATTATAAGAGCTTGGAACAGTGCCTACAACACAGTAGGTCCTTAATGAATGTTCGCTCAAGGTTGAGCGAGAGAAGGTTGATTATTTGGTACATTAAGGTGTTCTCATGAAGATGGATGAGTAGGAAGATCCTAGGATCACCTCGCCCCTTGGATACATCCAGATAACATCCATATCAGTGTAAATAACCCAAAAAATGACCTGAAGCCTGGCAGAACAAATTCTCCACAGCTAAATGTAGAGAAGAGGCCACATCAAAGAGGGTAGGAAGGGTGGAAACATGGTTGGAAGCCAGATGCACCCATGGGACTGCACATGGGGGGCAGGACACCATGGGTGCACAGAAGGAAGAGGAGCAGACCCCATCCAGGAACCGCAGGTGTGGGGAACCTGCACAGGGAAGACAAATCCCCATACATCTCCGTGTTGGCTTTGGAAACCAGAGGGGCCTAACTTCATGGGTTCTTATGATCAGTGAGGCTTAACACCTGGAACTTGGAAAACTTAATGGGCTTGGCTCTGGCAGAGCTGGGAGACCAAGAAGAAACTGGCCCCACCCTTACAGAGACAGTACAACCAACAGCCCCATGGAGATACAGCATAGAAACAGCAGTTTGATAAATACCTTGGGTATAGAGGAAGGAGATTTATTTACTAATCTCAGAGCATGTGCTAGAGGGGCAGGGTATCCTTGGGAGACTTCTCCAAAAACAAAGGAGCTAGCGGGTGCCATCTCCCTTCTCCACTCCACAGCCTAGGTACATGGACACCCGTGGGAACCAGTGCGGTGCAACACTCCACCTAGCTTGTAACAGTGTGCCCCACCCCACACTCTTCTGTGGACCCACACCCTCCATCCTGGCCTGGGCAGTTTTCCTAGGCAGGTGCAGGTCCGTTCCTACAGGGGACTGGCATGGACCTTGCTGGTACTGCATGTCCCACCCACTAACAACACAGGGACCAAATCCTGCCTACAACAGGCAAAGACAGCCATTGCAGACAACTACACTGAAGGCAAATGCCACAACAGTAGAGTGCACGCAACACACATAGGCAGACACCCCTAAAGCTCTGGGTTCTGTGAACAGGGAACATTGCACAGCAGGGCGCTATAGGACCTTGTCTTCATAAGGCCACTACTTTCAAGAGCAGGAGATGTAGCTGACTTTTCTAACACATAGAAACAGACACAGAGTTAGAAAAATTCAGAAGACAGAAGAGTATGTCTGAAATGAAACAGAATAGAACCCAGAAATAAACCCTTAATGATATGGCCAATTAATTTTCAACAAAGCAGAAAAGACTAGCCAATGGGAAAAAGACAGTTTCTTCAACGAATGGCACTGGGAAAAACAGGACAGCTACATGCAAAAGAATGACACTGGACCACTTTCTTACACTGTATGCAAAATTAAACTCAAAGAGAATTGCGGACCTAAATGTAGGACCCGAAACCATAAAAATCCTAAAAGAGAGAGCAGTCAGTAATTTATTGACATTGGCATTGCAGCTTCTTTCAAGATATGTCTACTGAGGCAAAGGAAAACAAAATCAAAGTAAACTATTGGGAATAGATCAAAATTTAAAGCTTTTACACAGCGAAGGAAACAATCAACAAAACAAAAAGACAACCTACTGAATGGGAGGAGATATTTGCAATAATATCCGAAGTATATAAAGAACTCAGACAACTCAACACCAAAAAATCAAATATCCAATTAAAAAGTGAACATTCTCTAAAGAAGAAGCCAGATGGCCAACAGGCACATAAAAAGATGCTCAACATCACTTATCATCAGGGAAATGCAAACCAAATCTACAATGAGATCACCTCATACCTGTCAGAAAAGCTAAAATCAAAAATACAAGAAACAACAAGTATTGGCAAGGATGTGGAGAAAAAGGAACCCTCATGCACTGTTGGTGGGAATGCAAACTAGTGTAGCCACTGTGGAAACAGTATGAAGGTTCCTTTAAAAATTAAAAATAGAGGGGATCCCTGGGTGGCGCAGCAGTTTGGCGCCTGCCTTTGGCCCAGGGCGCGATCCCGGAGACCCAGGATCGAATCCCACGTCAGGCTTCCGGTGCATGGAGCCTGCTTCTCCCTCTGCCTGTGTCTCTGCCTCTCTCTCTCTCTCTCTCTCTGTGTGACTATCATAAATAAAAAAAATAAAAAATAAATTAAAAATAGAATTACATATGATCCTGTAGTCATACTCCTGGGTATTTACCCAGAGTATGAAAATACTAACTTGAAAAGTTATATGCTGTGTTTTTTGCGGCATTGTTTACAGTAGCAAAGACATGGAAGCAACCCAAGTGCCCACTGATAGATGGAAGAAAACAGGGTACGTATATACAATGGAATACCTCGGCCAAGGAAAGAATGAAATCTTGCTTTTTGCAACAACCTGTATAGATCTAGAGAGTATAATGCCAAGTAAAATAAGTCAGAGAAAGACAAATACCATATGGTTTCATTCATTTGTGCAGTTAAGAAAACAAGCAAATTTAAAAAGAGACAAACAAAAAACAGACTTAACTCTAGAGAACACACTGATGGTCACCAGAGGGCAGGTGAGTGGGGGGGAGGATGGAAGAAAGAGGAGATGGGGAGTATGTTTACTGTGATGAGCAGTGGGTAGTGGATAGGAGTGTTGAATCACTATATTGTAGACCTGAAACTACTATAACACCACATATTAATTATACGGGAATTAAAAAAATTTTTTTTTGTTTTTTAAAGATTTAATTTATTCATGGCAGAGAGAGAGAGAGAGAGAGAGAGAGAAGTAGGCTCCGTGCAGGGAACCCAACGTGGGACTCGATCCCGGGTCTCCAGGATCACACCCCAGGCTGAAGGTGGCGCTAAACCGCTGAGCCACCGGGGCTGCCCTAAAAAAAATTTTTTTAAGGATGTTCTCATGAACTAAGAGTATATTACCCCCTCATGGGCCCCTCATCAGCAAAAAACAAACTCAGCAACTGGAGCTGCATTAATGGATCACTCATGTTGGCTGAGCCCGTGTGCTGGGATGATAGGTGATTTATATTCCTTAGTTTTCTGAATTTTTACAATAAATTATTTTTTAAGATTTTATTTATATATTTATTCATTAGAGACACACGGGGTGGGGGGCAGAGACACAGGCAGAGGGAAGGCTTCATGCAGGGAGTCCAACGTGGGACTCAATCCTTGGTCTCCAGTGTCAGGCCCTGGGCTGAAGGTGGCGCTAAACCGCTGAGCCACCCGGGCTGCCCATAAATTACTTTTTTAATGTGGAAAATACTTTTGTTAAGCTATATCTATATATCTAAATGAGCTTTCCAAAAAGGTTGTTCTATAAGAGTAACCTTGGTACATGTGTTTTTTTCCTCAGCGGTCACCTTTGTGCCAGTGTCCAAGGTGAATGGGCAGGTGGAAGTCGAGGACATCCTGGCAGCTGTCCGCCCAGCCACCTGCCTTGTGACTATTATGCTGGCCAATAACGAGACTGGCGTCATCATGGTGAGTTATTTATCCTTTTAAGAAAATGTAATGAGGAATGAAGGGGGCCCAGGCCCTACTTGATATTCTCATGTGTCTCACCTGGGGCCTCTTCTTTTTCTTCATCATCTTCTTCCTCCTCCTCTTCTTCTTCCTCCTCTTCCTCCTCTTCTTCCTCTTCTTCTTCCTCCTCTTCCTCTCCTTTGCCTGTCCTCATTAATGACTCCTTATTTCTTTCATTCAGTTTTCATGAAATCAAAGCAGCATACTCAACTGTTTATTTTTCCCTACTGCAGCCCATCTCTGAAATCAGTCAGCGAATTAAAGCCCTGAACCAGAAGCGTGCTGCTTCTGGGCTGCCGGTCATTCTGCTGCACACAGACGCTGCGCAGGCCCTGGGGAAACAGCGCGTGGATGTGGAGGACCTGGGCGTGGACTTGCTGACCATCGTGGGGCACAAGGTGTGTACACAGAGCCCTCCTTCCCTCCGGGGGCTCAAGGCTCCCATAGAGCAGAGCCCATCCATTGGTCATCGATTTGTTGTCCAGTAGGGCAGCTTGAAGAAGGGGTGGCCAGGCAGGGTCATGTGGGGGCATGGGGGCCTCAGGTGAGACCTAAGGCAATGGCTTCAGCCAGATACTGCATGTCCTCCGCCGTGGGCAGAGAGTGCCTGCAGACACCTCGTCAGCCCTCTTGTAACCCCCTCACCCAAGAATGGAAGATGTGAGATTCAAGATGTTGCTTTCCCTAACTTGATTTAAAGTGCAGCTCCTGAATGCAAAGGTTTGGCTTTAGCAGCTTTCTCTTTAAGGTGGAAGAGAGGAAACATTAGTAGTGAAGACCCTTCTGAGACTTGACTCATCCTTCTGGCAGCTGATTAGAACATGAAACATTTTTAGTCCTCTGTTTTGAAGCATGGTGCTCAGCTAGTTTCCAAAGGAGTATGTGTGCTGACCTGACACTGTGGCACTTGATGGTTTTAGCTAAATGTCAGTTTGAAAACCTGGAGTCAAACCCAGGAAAAACCCTTGGCAATCTCTAGCGCCAGCCCCTCTCCTTTTACAAATCCTGTTCTGCGATGTGCAGTTAAGCTTTGGTGCCACTGGGCTGGGGACAAGAGTCCAGGCTCTGCCCTGTACCCCCAGGCTTCTGTGACTCTGACGTGTCCGGAGTGGTGACAGGTAGCACAACTGTGGGGCCCTTACAGTACAGAGTATTTCTCTGTGTGCTCTAAGCACTCAGCATGCTGACAGAGTAGGAACTCAGGAGGCTCTTTTAAATAAATGATGGACTTTTTGTTTCAGTTCTATGGTCCCAGGATTGGAGCACTTTACATCCGAGGGCTTGGTGAACTTACTCCTCTGTACCCTATGCTGTTTGGAGGTGGACAAGAACGGAATTTCAGGCCAGGGTAAGGTAGAAGGTTAATGAAGTTTCTGACCTACTGGCCTCTTGTTGATCTATAGAGCAGTAACTTTTCTTTGTTTCTTGGGAGAACTTTAATAGCACATTCCACATCATTACTGAGTCAGAATTCGCTCTACTGATGGGTTCTGCAGATTCATAGATCTTCAGTCTCTATGGAGAGGATTCAAAGCTGGAGCCTTCCTGGATGAGATGTGCTGCCATTCTCATGATTGTGGGATGCGCAGGGTTGCACAGAAGCACCTGGCTTTCTTTCTGATAGCTCCTGTGTCCCTGTGATATACAGTGGTACTTTAACCAGGGAATGAGGTGATATCAAGATCACACCTTTTATTAGAAATTCTAACAAGAGGGAGAAACAGGAACAACATGGTAGTGGGTTCCCTGGCTTTTATTTTACCTCATTTATGCCTGACTTAGAGCTGATGAAGCCTGCAACTCAGAAACACCAATGAGGACAGAAAAAAATCTCCAACCAAAGCCAACTCTCTGCAGACAGTGGGCCAAAAATAGGACAGCCTAGCAAGACAGAGAACTTTTAGTTCAGCTTTTACTCCAGCCAATCACCACATGGTAAAATGCTGCCATCCCAACCCATGCCAGCAAAGGCAGAGTAGAGAGCCCAGACTTCCACCTGCACAGCCTGTAACAAGACATCCCCATACCCACACCAGGTGTGTCATAAAGGGCCTAGTAGGGATCCAGGACTTCCATCTCGGCCAGCCAGTAACAAGGAACCCTTACAGTGGTGTCAATGAAGACCACATGAGCTTCCACATACATCTTTACTGAGAAGGTGTGTCCTCCCCTTGGGTGTCCACACAGGCTGAGTAGGGAACCTAGATTCCTACCTCCACCTGGCAGCAACAAGCTGGCATACTCCTTCCCCTGCTAGAACAGTGTCAAAACAAGCCAGCTAAAACAGAAAGGTTAAGTAACATCCAGACTCTCATAACATAATATGGAAATGTCCAGGTTTCAATTGAAAAGCACTCATCGTATCAAGAACCAAGAAGATCTTAAACTGAATAAAAAGAGACAATAGATTCCAGCACTGACACTGAGATGACAAAAATGTCAGAATTATTTGACAAAGATTGTAAGGCAGACGCAAGAAAAATGCTCCAATTATGAACACACCTGAAACAAATGAAAGTGTCAGCAAAGACAAAGAAGATAGAAAGAAGAACTAAGTGGAAATTTTAGAACTAAAAACTGCAGCAACTCAGTGGATGGGCTCAGCAGCAGAATAAAGGCAACAGAGGAAAGACTCCGTGAATAGAAAGAGAACAATAGAATTACCTAATCTAAACAACAGGGAAGAATTAGACTGGGCAGAAAATTGAACCACACCTCAGGGACCTTGTTTGACCATAACAGAAGATCTAACAATCATTTCATTGATATCTCAGGAAGAGAGGAGAAAGGGTGAGATGAAAAAGAACTTGAAGAAATAATGGCTGAAAATTTCCCAAATTTGGCAAGAAACATGAACCTACAGTTTCAAGAACCTGAACAAACCCCAAGCAGGATAAACCAAAAGAAATCCATGGAGACCAGAAGGAAGTGATGCAATATTTTGCAAGCATTGAAAGTACTGTCAAGCCAGAATCCTATATACAGCAGAAAGAGCCTTCAGGAATAAAGAGGAAATGAAAACATTCTTGAATAAAGGAATCCTTAACAGAATTTGTCACCAGAAGACCAATGCTAAAAATGACTAAAGGAAGTTCTTTAAACAGAAAAGCAACAGTAAAAAAAGGAAACCTGAAACATCAGAAGAAACAAAGCAGGGTAAGCAAAGTATGGGTAAATAAAATAGGCTTTTCTCTTGAGTTTCTAAATTATGTTTGATGGCTTAAGCTAAACATTATAGCACTGACGTGGTTCAAAATACATGTGGAAGAAAATGTTAAGATAACATTTTAAAAAATGACACAGGCAGAGGGAGAAGCAGACTCCATGCAGGGACCCTGACCTGGGACTTGATCCCAGAACTCCAGGATCACGCCCTGGGCCGAAGGCAGGTGCTAAACTGCTGAGCCACCTGGAATCCCCCCAAAATAATTTTTTAAAAGATTTTATTTGTTTTTAGGGGGAGAGAGAAAGAAAGCAGAAAGAGGGGCAGAGGGAGAGGGAGGGAGGGAATCTTCGCTTAGTGCAGAGCCCATTGAAAGGCTTGATTCCAGACTCTGAGATCATGACCCGAGCTGAAATCAAAAGTTGGGCACTCAACCAATTGATCACCCAGGTGCCCTGAAAAAACAAAAATAATTTTTAAAAAATAATTGAAACAAAGAAATAACCTTTTAAAAATATTGATAAAGCTGACCAATCTCTCACTATATTATACACCTGAAACTAATACAACACTGTATGTTAAGTATGCTGGAATTAAAAGAAAAGCTTGATTTAAAAAAATACCCCAAGAAACCTGTAGTAAGACTGACAAAGGAGAAAAGGAAAGAAGAAACAAATTGCCAATATCAAGAATGACTGCAGACGGGATGAACACTGGGTGTTATGCTATATGTTGGCAAATTGAACTCCAATAAAAAAATATACAAAAAAAAAAAAAAGACCCTGCAGACCCTACAGACATCAAAAGGATAATTAGAAATGCTATGAACAACCTTACACACATGAATTTGAAAATTCAGGTGAAGTGGACTATTTCATCAAAAAACAAATTACTATAACTTAACCTAATATGAGATTAGGTCATTTAGGTAACTTTAACACTATTAGGAAAAGTAAATTAGTTTTATAATTTTAAAACTCCCCCAAAAGAAATCTCCAAGCCCAGATAGTTTCACAAGAGACTTCTACCAAAGATTTAAAGAATTAACACTATTTCTATGCAGTTTCTCCTAGAAAAATAGGAGGGAATGCTTCCCCAATTCATTTTATGAATTTATACCAAAACCAGAAAGATGGTACAAAAAAATAAAACTATGGACTAAATACCTCTCATGAATTTAGATGCAGAAATCTTTAATATTAGCAAATGGAATTCAGCAACACATAAAAATAATATCTATACCATGATGAAGTGGGAGTTTGTTCCAGGGATGCAAAATCAATCAATGTAGTGTAGCATATTCAAGAAGAAAAATTGGGGTACCTGGATGGCTCAGTCAGTTTAGCGTTTGACTCTTGATCTCAGGGTTGTGAGGTCAGGCCCCATGCTGAGCCGCACACTGGGTATGGAACCTATTTAAAAAGAAGAAGAAGAAGAAATAACATCATTCAACATAGAAAAAGCATTTAATAGAATTCAATATTCATTCATTAAAAATATGACTAGAGGAGAACTTCAGCTTGAAAAGGGTATTTACCAAAAAAACTGACACCTAACATCACACTCAACAGCGAAGACCTGAACATTTTACTCCAGTGATCAGGGACAGGCTGGGGAGGTCCACTCTCACCTCTTTTTCAACAGTGCTGGAAGTTCTAGTAGGCAAGAATAGGAAATGTAAAGAAAGGAGATAGAACTGTCCCTGTTTGTAGATTACATGATTGTCTCTAGAAAATCCTGAGGAATGTTAAGAAAGATCACTGATATGTGAATTCAGCAAGAACACAGGTTACAATATAAACATACAAAAATTGATTATATTCCTATATATTGGTAATGAACATATGAACAACAAAATTAAAAATGAACAACAAAATTAATACCATTTATAATCACTCAAATACTGAGAGGAGTTGTAACCTGAAAACTAATGTGGATAAAAGAAAGCAAAGATCTAAATAAGTGGAGAGACATACTATGTTCATGGATCGGAGGACTCAGTATAGTAAAGAGGTCAGTTCTCCCCAAATTGATAAATAAACCCAATTTCTACTGAAAACTTAGCACACAGGGGCACCTGGGTGGCTTGGTCAGTTAAGCCTCTGCCTTCAACTCGGGTTATAATCCTGGGGTCCTGGGATCAAACCCCACGTCAGACTCCCTGCTTTCCCTGGAGCCTGCTTCTCCTTCTCATCCCTGCTCATACTCTCTCACTCTCTCTCAAATAAATAAATAATATTTTTAAAAAATTTAAAAGCTTACCAAGTAGACCAGTGGAACAGAACAGATACAACCAGAAGTATGCCCAAATGATTCTTGACAAAGATACAAAAGTACTTCAGTGGAAGAAAGATTCTCTTTCAACAGATGGTGCTGGAGCAATTAGACATCCTCACACAGAAGACAAACCTCAACCTAAGTCTCACCCTTGATAAAACTCGGGATACATGATGAACTTAAATGTGAAACATAAAGCAATAGAACTTTTATTGGGGGGAAAAAAACGGGAAAACCTCTTCTGGCTCTAGGCTTTGGCAAAGAGATCTTAGACTTGATACCAAAAGGGTCCATACAAAGGAACAGTGATAATTGAACTTCATCAAAATTTAAACCTTTCGCCCCACAAAAGAGGATATTAAGAGGATAAAATGACAAGCTGTGCAATAGAAGAATATATCCTCAAAGGATTAGTATCTAGAATACAATACATAAAGAACTTCCAAAATTCAACAAAAACCTCCCAAACAATTCAAACAATGGGCAAAAGACATCACACCAAAGAGGATACACGGATAGCAAGTAAGCACATGAGTAGATACTGAACATCTTTAGCTATTAGGGAAATGCTAATGAAAGCCACAATGAGGCATCACTCCACACCTACCAGAAGGGGTCACACAAAAACCAGGGACAACACTGAATGCTGTTGAAGATGCAGAGATGCTGCTTCACTCACACATGGCCGGTGGGGGGTGGAAATGGTACAACTGCTCTGGAAAACAGCTTGGCATTTTCTTTTAAAATTCAATATGCACACACCATATAACCTGGGAGTAGCACTCCCGGAACACATATCCCAGAGAAATGCAGACAGACGAAAATGCACACAAAACCCCGTATGCAAGGGTGTCTAGCAGCTTTCTTTGCAATAGCCACAAACTGTAAGCAACCCAGATGTCCTATAACGAGTGGCTGGCTTAACAAGCTGTGGCACATTGTGCCAGGGACACCGCTCAGTAATGAAAAGCACTTAACTATTGATACACGCAGCAGCCGGGAAGGAATCTCCAGAGAATTACGGTGAATGAAAAAAGCCAGTCCCCCCAGAATTATAACTATGATTCCATTTACAGGACATTCTTGAAATGACAGAAATAGAGGTGGAGAAGAGATTAGCAGTTGCCAGCGGGCCAAGGAAAGGGTGGGGCCGAAGGGAAGCAGGTCTGGTTATGAAAGGCCAACAGGAGAGGATTTCATGGTGGTGGAAACATTCTGTATCTTATCAGTAGCCTGTGATCTTGTACCCTAGTGTCACTGGGGGGAAGCTGAGTAACCGGTACACAGAATGTCTCTGTTATTTCTTATAAGCACATATGAATCTACATGATCCTTTTATTTAAATTTTTTTTATTTTTGAGTTTTATTTAATAGCATGAGCAGGGGGAGGGACAGAGGGAGAAGCTGACTCCCTGTTGATGTGGGGCTTGATCCCAGGACCCTGGGATCAGGACCTGAGCCAAAGGCTTAACTGACTGAGCCACCCAAGCACCCCTAAATCTACATTATCTTTTTTGAAAAGTTAAAAAAAAAAAAACGCCAAGAGGCATAACATCAGGTGCTTGGGGAGCCATAATAGTTCAGTGTATGGACTATGAGTGGGAAGCAGGGTTTGCGTGACTCCAGATGGAGGAGGCAGCAGACTGGATGCTAGGAGGGAGGGGTGGGTGGAGGCGGGACAGGCTCCAACTTCCACATAGGGTCCCGGCTCTTCCACCTGGGCAGCCCCTCCAGGTACTCCCTGGTCACAGACCTTGAGAGGTGCCCTTGGTCGGGTCGTGCTGTCCGACAGCTGAGAGGTGTGAGCCCCGTAGAGGAGGTGTCATTAGGATCTCACGGTGGTCGAAGAGCTCGGGTGGAGGACAAGCTCAGACCTCCGGGTCCTCCACGCAGAGCTCCTTGCTCTTGCCTGACCACCCGCAGGTGTCAGAGCCAGTCTCTGTAGACAGAAGTGACCAATAAACTTGTCAAAGGCAGAGCTGCAGGATCACGTTACGTGTAATGCCCTGCGCTTCGTGTTCACTTATCTTGTTATCTTCGGGTCAGCAAGCAGCAGCCAGCTCCCGAGGTTTCAGAAAACTTCAACTAAAATTCAAAATTCAGAAAAGTATTCAGTGAGTGATTTGCTCTGTTTTTCCTGAAAATAGACTGAGGAGTTCTGTTTTCAGCTCGTTGGAGCTGAGCGAGAGCCACCGGTCTCCAGGGGGTCCTGCTGCCCCTTGCTTGCACGCACACAATCTCTAGTAGCAGAGGATTCATCCCTCGTGACAGTTGAGAGGCTTCAGCTGAAGGGAATCCAGTTGAGCTGAGGTCTTTGGGCCCCCGCCTGGTTCGACAGTGGGGCCCTGAGGTCTGCCGTTGGAGGAGGGCTTTCTCCTGAGTAGGAAGAAGGTCCAGACACAATTGTCACTCTGGACACCCAGCGAGTACTGCCCAAGGCGGGCCGTGTCCCCCGTGACTGGGCAGAAGCTTCGCGGGGAGGGTTTGGGGGCCTCCAGCTGCCGTCGAGGCAAGCTCATGGTACATGACTAGGAGAGAGGTGGGTGTGATTCTGTTTTTGTTTTTTGTGTTTTTTTCTCTTTTTGTCTGAACTCCTGACTTTCACAGACAGGATTCTGTCCTGGGGCATCCGTTACTTGCTTTGCATGGAAATAGGATTGAATCCCTTGTGTCTTACAGGACGGAGAACACCCCGATGATTGCTGGCCTTGGAAAGGTAAGCCTTGGGGAGCTCGGACAGAGCGAGCAGGTGCTTTGTCTCATGTGCTTCGGGATAACCCGAGTCTTCCTCCGGGGGAGTCTCTCCTCCCACAAGACCGCTGTGCGCCCAGCACTCCGACACCGGGTGTGGGTGTCGGGGCAGCGGTTTCCACTCAGAACCGTTCCGTGACACCAGCTGGGTGTCCTGCAGTCTAACTCAATTCTGACCCCGCCTGCCTGGACACAGTGTCAGACCCCACAGGTCAGGGGCTCAGGCTCACAGGACTGCCCCACCCGGCCCCACTTCAGGCACCAGTCGGAAGTCCCAGTTGTCACCTGTGCTTCTGCTGGCCAGCTCCGCCTGCAGTTCCCATGACCCCGCCCCGGGTTCAGTGAGTTTGCCAGATCAGCTCACGGGACTTACAGAAACACTCGTCCCAATAGATTCCAGGCTTATTGTGAAAGGACATGATAAAGGAGGGATGACCATCGGGACTGGAAGAAATACGAAATACGTAGGGCAAGGTGTGGGGCGGGGCACTACCCTCCCAGCGCCCGCACATGTTCAGCAACCAGAAGCTCTCCAAAGCCATGCTGTTGGGGGTTTTGTGGAGATTTGACCAATCACCAAGGTTTAGCCCCTCTATCCTCTCTGGAGAAGGGGGAGGGCTGGGAAATTCCCAGCTTCTCATCATGCCTTCCAGTGCCCGCTCCATCCGGGAGCCCCCACAGCGTCACCGCTTTAGAACAAGACACTGCTGTCTCCCAGGAAATTCCAAGGGCTCTAGGAACTCAGCGTCAGGAACCGAAGGCCAAATACCAGAACAAGAGGTGCTCCTGGTGGTCTTATCCCTGAGGCAGTTACGGGGGTTTCGGGAGCTCAGCGCTGGGCCCCGGGCAGAGACCTGTGTACTTCTGTCATCCTGCAGCCCATTCCCCCAGCGGCTTTACCGGGTGGCCGGGCCTTGGGGAGACCATGTTCACGAGCCCAATAAACGGACTGATGTTAGAAGAAGCCTCCAATTGTGTCGTCACCCCCGAGGTGTACTTTCTGAGGTCTGTGGAGTGGCCTGCAGGTGCTTAGCGCTGAACGGGAAATGCTCTCGAAGCCTCCGCTAGTGTGGGAAAGGCGGCGATGTCTGTACGTAGAGACCGCCTGACAGGCCCACGGATAGCCTGGGCCGGGGCCTTCTCTCCAGCCCGAGCCCTGGCCGTCCCGCCTACAAGACGCAGCTTCCCAAAGCGATTTCTCATGACGGCAGCGCCCCGGCACACTGGCACCTTGCCTGGCTTCTGTGACCCGCCACCGCCACGGCCCGGCCACCCTCCATGCATGCACTCGCGCCCTTCACACACTCAGCTTCCCGAGGCCCCTCCCCGGAGCAACGTCCCAGGCCATGGCCAGCTGGCCAGCGTCTGCCAGGCTTCCCGCCACCCCTTTCCCTGTGTGCTTCCTGAAGAGCACCTCCTACCCATGTCCTCTCCATTGGAACGTTCCAGCCTCCACAGGCCTGCACACCCCCCCGCCATTCCTGACACCCAGGCTCACCGATCCTCCCTCCTCTCCCCTGGATCCCGCAGGGGAGGCCCAGCCCCGTGGGCCAGCACAGCCGCTGCTGGCCCGCCCACCAGCCAGCTCCTTTCCCCTCTGCCCCTGCCAGGCCTTCACCTCCTTGCCACTGGCCAGCCTCCCGGCACCATCTCAGCCTCCTCCGCACAACTGCTCCCTGGTGGCACTCGTCCCGGCCTGCGGCTCCACCAGCAGCCTGTGCTCAGGGCAGGTCCTGACCCTTCTTTTGAGGGACCCAGGTCCCCACCTGCTTGCTTGACATTCCCTCTGGGCCCACGTGTGCATCTCCTCCCTGGCTCCCCTCGCCCCCCACGGTGCCTCCCACCACCCAGGACCTCATTGGGAAATCTGGGAGGTGCCCACCTTGTCCTTGTCCCCTGTACCTGGCAAGCCACCAGCCAGTCCCATCTCTACAATATATCGGGGTCTGCATCTTGTGTGTCTCCGTGGCTGCGGACTCTGGGCCGGGACACCTGCCATGGTCCCTTCCATTCTCTGCACAGCATCCAGAATGACTGTTGCACATGCAAATCAGGGCATCTCACCCCCTTCTCAAAACCTCCGTGTGTCTGCACTGACCCTGCCTGTCCGAGGCCCCGGGGCCCTGTCCCCCTGGGTCACCTCCTCCAGGCATTTGCCCCTCCTGCTGCCTTGTCCCTGAGCACCTGGCTCTGCTCTGCCCCCTTCACCCTGTGTGCCCCTCGCCCTGGGGAGAGCCCGCCCCGCCTCCCTGCCTTCCTGCTCTGTGGACTGGCTGTGCCTCAGGCTGTGCCTCGGGCATCAGGAGTGCCCTATCTCCAAAGTGCCTGATAAAGTGAATTCCTGTTGAACAAGTGAGATAACTCTTCTCAAGCACTTACTGTGGCCCCAGCCACCTAGTGGTGCTCAGTAAATATTGTCTGTTCCCCATGTTCCAGGAAGAGAGCAGTTTGAAATCAGGCAGTCTCACCTCTACTCTTCAAGGGTGTCATATTCTCCTTCGTTTTATCACCATTAAACGTGTTTTCTTGCATTGTGTCCCCAGGCCGCTGAGCTGGTGACCAAGAACTGCGAGGCTTACGAGGCCCACATGAGAGATGTTCGTGACTACCTGGAGGAGCGGCTGGAGGTGAGCCTAGGGTCTGCGGTGGGGAGGTAAGGGGGGACCAGGGGGTGAGCGCGAGGTGGGGAGGGGGGCGATGATCCTGGGGTCCACGGTGGGGCAGGAGATGGGGAGGGGAGGGGTGAGCGTGGGGTGGGGAGGGGGTGATGAACCTGGGGTCCATGGTGGGGCAAGAGATGGGGAGGCGAGGGGGTGAGTGTGGGGTGGGGAGGGGGGGCGGTGAGCCTGGGGTCTGGGTTGGGGATAGTAAGGAGGTGAGCCTGGGGTCTGGTCCACAGTGGGGCAGGAGAAGAAGGGCGGTAAGCCTGGAATGATCCCTGGTGGCAGGGCCGGTGGTGGGGGGAGACGTGAGGAGGTGAGCCTGGGGTCTGGGTCGGGGGATGAGGAGGTGGGCCTGGGATGGGGGATGGGGTGGTGAGCCTGGGGTCCATGGGGATGAGGGTGGGGTCTGTCCCCTAATTCCTCGATTGAGCGGAGGGTGGGGGTTGGCGCCCCCCCCTGGCAGCAGGCAGGACAGGGGTTGATTGACTGGTGGTCCGAGGACTCTGGGGACACTCAGGGGAGAGGCTAGAAGCCTGAGTCCGGGGACCTCCCCCTCGAGCCGCCATGGGCTCGAGACCGAGTGGTGATCGTCAGGGACAGGATGGAAATGCAGCAGAGCTAGTGGCTTGATGGCCGTACTGAGGAGAGTGACGCGTATTCCAATTTTTTTTCTCCTAATTACCTTTGCTTTCCAGTCAGTCCCCGTAACGACTAATGCAGATGCTCATTGACGAACTAATTATTCTATGTGTTGAGGTTGAGATTTGGGCTCGAGGTCAAACAGCTGGGGGAGTGCGGTGTGCTCCGAATTCCTCATTGACTTTTCAGGCTGAATTTGATAAGCAGAGAATCCATCTGAACAGCCGATTTCCAGGGACCGAGCGACTCCCCAACACGTGCAACTTTTCCATCCGGGGACCCCAGCTCCAAGGTGACGAGGGTTTCCCGGCCTGCGTGTGGGGCGGTGGGCGCCGGCGGGGCGGCTGTCCCCAGGAGGCTGTGGCCGCCTGTTGCGTGGTGTGCGGGGCGCACGGGGCATCCCCAGCCTCCGTGAGCACGAGGTGCGGCGCCTGCCCGAAGCTGACAGGGAAGGAAAGGAAACAGCAGACTTGAGGCCAGGTCGTAGCTCGGCCGTTTCCGTCAGCAGGTTTGACGTGATGATTTATGGGGAGCGGGAGAGGAGAGGCGGTCAGCGTCAAGGTCTGGCTCAGGTGGGGGCACCCGAGTTCCTGCGGTAACTGCCTCCCGGCTGGACACCGTCTGATTAGCGGGATCCAGAAAGTAAAACGTGGCTCCCCCACGGCGCTGGGGCTGAGTCCAGGCGGGGGCCGGCCGTGTTTCACGGAGGAGATTCCGTGTCCCCCGAGTGTGGGGTTGGCGCGGCCGCAGAGAGGTGGTGGCTCCCTGGATGTATTCAGTGAGACCCATGTTCACATAAATGAGGCAGGTTCTTCTCCCAATGAAGTCAGCGAGCGGGTTTGTTCCTTTTATCTCCGGGCTTGGGACAGAAGAGCGAGGTGCCCTCCCACTTAGTACGGGCAGCTCCCGTTGCCCCACCTCTAGAAAACACAGATGTAAGCCGAAGTGTTACCCGGACCACAGATGACACAGTAAGGCAGCTGCTGGGCGTCCTGGGCGTCTTCCTAGGCAGGTGACCGGAAATGGCACGTTCGAGGCCAGTTTAATGAGCCAGAATCGTACCTAGGAGGGACCATCTTCTCTGGATCCTGTTGCTCTGTCACTGAGATGAGAGAGGCCTCTGCCCTGGAGACACCCCCCCACCCCACCCCGCAGGTGGCACAGGGGATGGAGCCTCAGAACTTACAGCGGGGGACGAGGAGAGGTGGAGGCAGGGCCCTGCGTGCACTCTCCACCTCACACCCCTGCGGTGTCTCCCCAGGCCGCCTGGTGCTAGCGCAGTGCAGGACGCTGCTGGCCAGTGTGGGGGCCGCGTGCCACTCGGACCATGCAGATCGGTGAGTGCTCCACGCGGGGTCCGGGGTGCATCCAGCAGGCAGCTGGGCCTGGGCTTCCAGAGCTAGCCAACAGGGACGCAAGACACAACCAGAGGTTGCAGGCCCGAGGGGAGAAGGGGAAGCCCCAGCCAAAGGAGGCGTGGGAAGGAGGGGAGGAGCAGGGCGGGCTGCCTGAGCTCCCTCTGTCCTCAGAGAGGTTGTGACAGGCCAGGCTGGTTCCTGGTGGCCCCCAGGGATTACAGGCCAGGCCCCCATGGCCGAGGCAGGAGGGGAGGGTGTGGGGCCCGGGCATCCCTGGCAGTGGCCCGACCCTGGTGGAGGAGGAGCAAGGGTTCACTGTCCCCCTGCTGTGAGCGGGGGTCCTGCAGGGGTGGGTGCAGTGCCGGATAAGGCAGCCTGGGCCCCAGAGAGGGCAGAGCTGTGGTCACGGCGGGCTGTCAGGGTCTGTGGCTGGCGCCGCGGTACCCCGAGGGCTGAGGCTGGGTGGGGATGGCAGGGCCTCCTCGGGCCTCAGAGCTCCGCAGGCTGCCCGAGGGCGGGTGAGGCCAGGAGCCGGCATGTGGCACCAGAGTGGCGGTCAGGAGCCGTGAGGCCGGGGCCAGGCTGGAGTGCAGGAGGGTACAGTGCCCGTGGCCGCCGCTCACGGAGGGCTGAGTGGCCCGTTTCCCAGACGGGGAAGCCCAGGCACGTGCGGTCTGGAGTCTTAACAGCCAAAAGATGAGGGAGAGGGGAGGAGAGGCTGAGGAGGGGACAGATGTCCAGTGTGGCCCTGTTGGCGGGGGGGGGTGGGGTGGGGGGTGGAGGCAGACACTCAGGGCTCTCGTGGGAGGCGGGGGCGCCCCTCTGGGATAGGAAGTGAGGCCACGCACTGGGGGAGGGCCGGGGCCCAGGAGCTGCGGCCATGTCACTCTCGCCTGCACTGCAGGGGCCTCTGGCACAGACCCTCGGGAACCAGAGGTGGTGACAGTCCCCTCCGCCCAGTCCTGGGC
Organism: Canis lupus familiaris; assembly: GCF_011100685.1. NCBI lineage: Eukaryota > Metazoa > Chordata > Mammalia > Carnivora > Canidae > Canis > Canis lupus. The sequence goes on along the minus strand of NW_023330779.1, from coordinate 25,973 downwards.
TCCGGGGGGCGTTTATCGGGACGGCTGTTAGGAGCTCTGTCGTGACAGCAACCTCTGCTGTGCTGCTCCCCCCACCCCGGGCCTGTGTTGGGGGCGAGGGCACATGAGCAGTGAGCCCCGGGGGGAGGGCAGGGCTCCCGAGCTGCCCCGCGGTGGCTTCACGGAGCCTGGTGTGCGCGGAGCCCGGCGCCCGGCGCAGGTGCTGTGGCAAACAGACAAGTGCCAGGTGCGCCTCCGCCTCCCGTGTGAGCCGCGCACCTCCTCCTCCTGGTCACTCCGTGTGACAGGCCTCGGCCTCGCCGACACGGTCCCGGCGGTCTTGTCAGGCCCTCGTGGGGCCGGGGCAGGGGCCGCACCAGAGTTGGAGCTGACACGGGGGCCCCTGCGGACGGTGGCCCAGGGGTGTTTGGCAGAGCTGGAGGGTCTCCGGAGCCCCAGCTGGGGAGCTGGCCTGGAGCAGAGGGGGCGGGGTCCCTTCCCCACCCCCAGGGAGCTCGAGGGCCTTTCCTGGCCGGCAGCTGAGCGGCCCCCTCGCCCCTGCAGGCCATCCCCGGTGCTGCTGAGCTGTGGCATCCCCTTCGACGTGGCCCGGAACGCACTCCGGCTCAGCGTGGGCCGCAGCACCACCAGGGCCGACGTGGACGTCGTCGTGCGGGACCTGAAGCAGGCCGTGGCGCGGCTGGAGGGCCAGGCCTAGCGCCAAGGGCGCCTCACGGAAGGCCTTCCGAGGGCTGCGCCAGGATGGCTCTCTTCTTGAGTTGCCCGAGTCTCAGTTTTGTACCCGCAAGTGCTTAGAGGGCCGGGTGGGGGGCGGTCACCGCTGCCCGTGGCGCAGGTTGGAGTGCCGAGTCAGTGTCCCCCCGGGAAGTGGGGTGACCTGCTGTGTGTGCCACCCTCCCGGAAGGTGGCGTTTTTATCCTGAAGACAAAATGCTACTGTTGACAAATGACTGTCAGCTGCTGCCATGGAAATAGGAAACCTGACTTTGCTGCCACCGTGGCCCCCCGCCTGCCCGTGTGCTGCGTGCTCTTGCTCCCCGCCCTTCTCAAGCCCTTCCTCGGCCGGGGGCCACTGAGGTCACGAGGTCAGGCCCCCGCTCCCTGCTCCGCGCCCCCCTCCCAGGGCCGTCCTCGCTCAGCCTGCCCCGGCCACCTAGAGCCACCAGGCCCCGCCCGCCTTTTCCTTTTGGTCAGACTCAGGGCTCCGGCTCGGCCGTGGAGTCACGGGCGGCTGGGCGTAGGGGACACCGGGTCGTCCCTGCGGCAGGAGATCACCTCACCCCTGACCCCGCTGGCGTCACGATGTCCACAGACGGATTCCCCCGTCTTCACGAGTGCTCTGTGGCGTTCTGATCCACCTCGGATGGAGACACGTACCATAGGAATGATTTCTTAACTGCCGAACATTTTTCATGTGTGGTTTTAAGTGCAAAGAACTACATGGTGATGTTGAGGAAATGATCGTCAGAAATGAAATGAACTAATAAAATATTCCAGGGCTGGTCTTAGACGTTTTATGGTTTCTCTAGCGGATGCTTCTCTGGGGGTCACCGATGTGCCTGGGCTGGCCGCAGAGGTGGCGTCGGAGGGTGTGTAGTGACCCCAATTTAATCGCTGTGCGATTAGGCTTCACCTTAAGAAATTCAGCCTGAGACCGTGTCTCTGGGACTCCCTAGACAGTGGGTCCGTGAAGGCGGCATCCTGCTGCTTCCAGGCAGAGGCCATGCCGATCCCCAGGTGCCCCGCCCTACTGAAGAGAACAGTCTGGGGAAAGATGTGGGGCAGCCTTGAAGACCCGGAGACCCTCACTGGCCTCGGTGGCCTCCCGTCCACCACTCGGGCCCCGAGCCCACGGCTGGCTCGGCCGAGCACCTGCCACCCAGAGGCTTACGGAGCCTCCGAGGCCTGGGCCAGCTGAGGGCCGGGACCCAGCACAGGTCTCCAGGAGGCAGGTGGGCCCTGGGCTCCCGGGGTGGAGGCCTAGCCATAGCTCCGGCCCGCGTGGTGGTCAGTTCCCCCAGGAGGGCCTCCCCGGAGTCTCGGGGGACCTCCCCCTGGGGCCAGCACAGCCTCGGGGCTCCTGCCCCAACAAGAGGAAGCAGATGGAAGGATGCTGGTAACCGTAACACCCACCAGTTGCGGGCAGTCCCTCTCGGGATGAGACAGCACGTCCCTTGGTGCTTGCTCCGATGCAGCCACGGGCACGGCAGCACCTGCCAGCCAGTGCCCAGCCCTGACCCGAACCCAGCGCGGACCCTCCCCCGGGCCCGGGCCCTCTGCCACCGCAGCTCTGGGCCCGGCAGGAGTGGCTGGGGTAGGACTTCGAGGCCCAGTCCCCGGGGCCCGCCCCGTCCCCCCCTGCCGCCTCCCATCTGCCCTGAGCGCCGCTTATCGGGTAACCGGAGCCGGGAGGCGCGTCCACGCCTGAAACAGGAAGCCCGGGCCCGTGCGTGCGCCACGACAGCCACCGGGCGGCGGGGCTGGAGGATGGAGGGGCAGCGGGCGCTCACGGCCGCCCGGGCCGGGGACCTGGCCACCCTGAAGCAGCTGCTGGACGCGGGTGCCCTGGGCCCAGGCATCGTCGACTCCCTGGGGGCGGGCCTGGTGCACCACGCCACCCGGGCCGGCCACCTGGCCTGCGTCAAGTTCCTGGTGCGGCAGGCCCGGCTGCCCGGCAACCAGCGAGCCCACAACGGGGCCACCCCGGCGCACGACGCCGCTGCCACCGGCGGGCTGGCCGAGCTGTGCTGGCTGGTGCGAGACGGGGGCTGCGGGCTGCAGGTGAGTGGGGGCGGCGGGGGCGGCGGGGGCATGGGCCATATGGGGCCCTCACCGACGAGGGAGCGAGAGCTGTGAGCCGGGTAATCGGGGCCCCTCGGGCCCCTGGGGCGCCGCAGCCCTGGGCTCTGTTTTGGGGACGCGCTCTGCAAACCTCGCGGCACAGGCCGTGGTGTCTGTGCCCCGCGCCCGCCTCACCCCGAGCAGCACAAAGCCCGTGAAAGCCAAGGCCGCCCCCTAAGCCACCGCGTGTTCCTCTGTGCGTCACAGGCAGCCACGTGCCCTCCCGCACCCTCCCCCACATCGGGGCGTCTGGCCTTGCCCGGGGAGGGGGGCGTGCCAGTGTGCCCATCAGGCCGGATCCCCCGGGCCTGTCTCCCAGGGGGCCTAGAACGGGGTCCGCAGAGAACCAAATGGGCTGTGGGCACCTGCTCGTACGACCGGACGCCTTGGTGGGCGACAGCACGGCCCCTCGGGGGTGGCGGGGGGTGGAAGAAGGGCCTCCAGGGCCCAGTGACCACCTTGCCAGTGGCCTTTCTACCCTCCGAGAAGTCGCACCGGGTCCCAGACAGGGAGGACTCAGTGGTCACAGCTCGGTGTGCAGCTGGCCCCATCGCTCTCCTCACGGCCCGAGGGGCAGCCGGGGGGCGGGCAGGTAGGGGCGCAGCCGGGGTAGGAGGCAGAGGCCCCGCGGCGGGGCCCAGGGCCTGCCGTGCGCGTGGGGGGCCAGTGGGAGCCGAGCACAGGCGAGGGCCAGGCCTGCCGGGAGGGAGGGCCCCAGTGCAGCAGGATCGGGGCTCTGGACCCAGAAGACCTGGACTTGTGTCCCGCCGCCACTTCCCTCCCGCAGGCGCCTGGCTCCGCTGCAAGGGAAAGAGCAGAGCTGTGGGGGCGGGGGCGGGGGGAGTGGGGGGGCGGCTCCGGGGTGCAGGGGGTGGGGGGGCGGCCCACACAAGCTCACTGCCGCCTGCCCCCACAGGACCAAGACGACTCGGGCGTCTCCCCGCTGCACCTGGCCGCCCGCTTCGGGCACCCCCTGCTGGTGCAGTGGCTGCTTCGGGAGGGCCATGCGGCCGCCCTGGAGACGCTGGAGGGGGCCCTGCCGCTGCACCACGCGGCCGTCAGCGGGGACCTGACCTGCCTGAAGCTCCTGGCCGCTGCCCACGGCAGGTGAGGGGCCGCGGAGCCGCCTGTGTGCGTGGGAGCGCTGGGCGCGGGGTGGCGGGGCAGAGGGGGCGGGCTGGTGGCCTGCGAGGTGGGCCCTGCAGGGGGCTCGCCGCGGAGTGGGGGGGCCGGGGCGTGGGCCGGGGCGTGGGCTGAGGGCCGATGAGACCCAGCAGGGCGGGGGACACGCACACCAGGTGCCATCGTCTAGCTGCGCCCAGAGGCGACGACGAGGTCCGGGAAGCTCCCTGTGACTGGGCAGGACCCCAGTTCCCCTGGCTGGGAAGCTGGGCACCCCCAAGCGCCCTGAAAGGAGCAGAGGCCCCCATCAGGTCGCCCGGATTGTCCTGCCGCCTCGTGCCCTCCCTGCACTGTTGGGGGGCCCCGTGCCACTGCCCAGAGTGGGTGGAGGGGCTCACGGGGAGTGGCAGCGTCGGGATGGGCCCGGCTGGGCGGGGGCAGCCTCTCCTCCGGTCCTGAGCCCGCACAAAGGGTGCCAAGCGCACAGTGATGGGCCTTCTGGGGGGCCTGCCCGGGGCCAGGTGTGGGCCTAGTGTCCACCCCACGCCTGACCTGGCCTTTCCCCCGAGTCCCCTTTCCTCCAGCCGTGCCTGCCTCTTCTCCCCCTGGGAGCCTCTTGCCTGGCGGGAAGCCTGGCTCTCGGGCTGCCCCACACTTGCTGCCCGACAAGGCCAGTTCTGTCCCTGGTCCTCCCGTCCCCCTTGGTGAAAGGCCTGGCCCCAGATCCCCGGGGGCGCTACAGTTTTTACAGTAGTTTCTACCATTTAAACCCGGAGACTTCACATCAGAACGCCCCGTGTGCACGCGATGTGTCCTGCCCTAGTGCCCCCGGCCCTGCAGCACCTCAGAGGCAAAGCGGGTGGGCAAATCCCATGACCTCTGTCCATCCACGCCAGGGCCTGGAATGCAGATGCCCGGCCTGGGCACTCAGGGCTAGCGTCCCGCTCGCGGTGCCCCCGTATGCGGAGCAGGCCTGGGCTCTGGAGGCTCGATGACCCGCCTGCCGCAAGCCCCGCTGGGCTGTTCACCTCCTAGCAAGCCCCAGCTCCGTGAACTGCCGAAGGGCTTGATGAGCGTGTGCAGAGCTGGAATCCTGGGGGAAGTGCTGCTGGTGCCCTTGGGCAGTGCACACCCTGTACAACCCTACAGGCGACCAGCCAGCGGCCCCTCAGCCAGTGAGGGGGGCTGGGCACAAATAGGCCGGCCAAGTGCTCGGACTCCCCTCCCCTCGGCCTTTGGTTGGAGCAGCCCCCACCTCCTGCAATCCCCCACCGAACACGCCCTGAACCTCACCTTCCCTGACAGCGGCGTGAACCGGCAGACATGCAATGGGGCCTCCCCGCTCTACCTGGCCTGCCAGGAGGGACACCTGCATCTGGCCCAGTTCCTGGTGAAGGACTGCAGTGCCGACGTGCACCTGCGTGCCCTCGATGGTGTGAGCGTGCTGCACGCTGCCGCTGCCCGCGGCCACTACTCGCTCGTCGTCTGGCTGGTACGTGGGGGCGTCGGGGGGCAGGAGGCTCCAGGAAGGCTGGCAGCTGCTCCTTCCCCAGCCCCAGAGCTGCCTCTGAGCAAGCAGGGCCTGGCTGGGGTGGGGCTCTGCCTCTCTGGGCTCAGTCCCAGGGAACCTGGGGACCCAAGGGGCCGTGGGGAGCGGGATGTGCCTGGCTGTCACTCTGAGCACCCGTGTGTGCCGGCCCAGCCTGGGGCTGCAGGTTTGACTGGCAGTGGCCCCGCAGCACAGCGAGGACGCGCAGCAGCACCCCTGGGGATCTGGGGAGCCCGTCCCCAGGACTCCCGCAGGGTTTCCTGGTGCTCGCTTGGAAGCCGCACGGGGCACCGGGCACCGGGCATCTGCTCCTGACCCTGACCTTTCGGCCACTCGCTCCTGCGGCGCTGCTCAGAGCCCCCGGCCAGTCCCCGCTCTCTTCCCTCCAGGACCCGTGAAAGGCTCCTTTGGGCCTCTTTCTGGAAGGAAGCCCCAAGACCAAGGACACAGGCTGGCCCAGGGTGGGGGGCGCCTCCCACTTCTGTGCCAGGCCCCTCCCTGCCATGTGCCCCGCCCAGGAGGCCCAGGAGCCGTCAGCGCCTCAGCCGGTGGTCCTCCCCCACGTCCCCCAGGTCACCTTCACCGACATTGGCCTGACAGCTCGGGATGACGAGGGGGCCACAGCCCTCCACTTCGCGGCTCGAGGCGGCCACACACCCATTCTCGACCGGCTCCTGCTGATGGGCGCACCAGTTGTGACGGACTCCTGGGGTGGGACCCCCCTGCACGATGCAGCAGAGAACGGGCACGTGGAGGTAAGACGGGCGAGGTGGGGGGCTGCGCAGGGGGGCCCCGGAGCCCCCGGAGCTGGCAGGCCTGAGGGCTCCCCATGCCCGGGCTTCCTGGGAAAACATCCAACCCGCTCAGCAGCCCCGCGGGAGAGCTGTCATGGGTCCCCCTCCGCAGATGGGCCAAGTGAGGGAACCAGACTGTCTGCCTGGGAGCCAAACCCGTGCCTGCCTGGTGCGCAGCCCTCCCCTGCACAGAGGCTCCGGCCTGCGTCGGGATAGCCCTGGGCCGCTGCGCTCTGCGGAGGGCCCGGGAGCAGGGCCAAGCGGGGGGCAGGCTAGCCCTTTCCCATCACCCAGGAGATGCGGGGACTCACGTGGCCCAGGCCCTTAGGAACCAGACTTGGCAGGGGTGACGTTTGAGTATGTGAGGTCCGACACTGAAGGGAGGTAGACACAGCCACCGGCCCCCGGCCCCCCGCGCACTGACCTCACACAAAGGCAAGGCCAGGTGGAGAGCAGAGGGCAGGGCTTCTCGGCCTGCGCACCCACGGGGCACCGTCTCCCGCCTCCCCGGCGCCCGGGGCGCAGCCTGCTGCAGCCCTGAGCCACGTGCCAGGCAGGGCTCGTCACAGGGAAGGGTTTTACTGAGATGCCACTGAGTGGCCCTTGGGGTCCAACCCAGAGCATGCCCTGGTCCCGGAGGCCCAGCGTCAGGGGTCAAATAGGGTAAAGCGCAGGAGGAGAGTCCGGGAAGGTGCTCGCTCCTTTTGAAGAGGGCGAAGGAGACCCCATCGGGCTCAGGACAGCACTGATGAGAATGGTCCCTCTCGGGCTCTCCATCCTCCCCACCCTCCACCCCAGCCACCCTCCCTCTCTCCTCCTTCAGACACCACACAGCCCTGCAGGCTCGCTCCCCGCCCCCCCGGCTCCCCACTTCCCACCCCTACCTAGACAGGGAGGGGGGCAGCGGGCGGGAGGGCGGGGTGAGCCTCAGGCGGGCCGGGCCCATCCTCAGCAGGCCTGGTAGGAGAGGGTGAGTCTGCACACGCCCCTGCAGCCGCACAGCTGTTTGTCCCGCCACATTAGGACAGGGACCCCGAGTCCAGAGGGACCCGAGGAGCCCCAGCCCGGCCAGAGAGTGCGAGGTCTGCATGCCCCTCGGCCACCACTCCCTCTGCCGCTGTGTCATTTAAGAGCAAGCCAGAGATGTCAGCACTGTTTTATCTAGAAACACTTTAGCAGACATCTCCAAGAGATAAGGGCTCCTTTTGTTTGGTTTTGTTTTTTTATCACAGTTTGAGGCTGTTATCACACCTAAACACAGTCCATAGTGAGGTCCTGCTGTCATCTCAGGTCCAGCCGGCTGATTGTGTCCAGCATGTGCTTCCCTGATCGCACCGTAACCAGGGGGCTGAACAGGAGCCATACACTATTGATTTGTCTGTTGAGTCTGTTAATCCATCAACAGTTCCAGAAATATACTTCGTCCAGGAAACCTAGGATTATGCTTAATCTCCCCTGCAACTTTATTTTTTTTTAAGATTTTATTTATTTATTCATGAGAGACACAAAGAGAGAAGCAGAGACACAGGCAGAGGGAGAAGCAGGCTCCCTGTGGGGAGCCCAATGCAGGACTCGATCCCGGGACCCCGGGGTCACACCCTGGGCCAAAGGCAGGTGCTAAACCGCTGAGCCACCCAGGGATCCCGTCCTCCACAACTTTAAATTCTTGTTTTAGAATAGTTTAGGATGATTTTAGATTTGTGGAACCACTGAGACACTAGTACCAGGCAGAGTCCCCCTAGATCCGCATGCATTTCCCCCTATCATTAGCAACTTAATTACCATGGCATATTTGTCACGATTGATGAACCAAAACTGCTACTATATTTCTTCTTTTTTAAAAAAATTTATTTATTTATTCATGAGAAACACACAGAGAGAGGCAGAGACACAGGCAGAGGGAGAAGCAGGCTCCCTGCAGGACTCGATCCCAGGACCCCAGGGTCACGCCCTGAGCCAAAGGCAGATGCCCAACCACTGAGCCACCCAGGTGTCCCTGATACAGTATTTCTTTTTTTTTTTTTTTTTTTTTTTTGTTAAAGATTTTATTTATTTATTCATGATAGTCACAGAGAGAGAGAGAGGCAGAGACACAGGCAGAGGGAGAAGCAGGCTCCAGGCACCGGGAGCCCGATGTGGGATTCGATCCCGGGTCTCCAGGATCGCGCCCTGGGCCAAAGGCAGGCGCCAAACCGCTGCGCCACCCAGGGATCCCCCCTGATACAGTATTTCTAACCAAAGTCCATACTTCATTCAGATTTCCTTTGTTTTTTAAATATTTATTATTTATTTTATGGGGGAAGGGGGCGTGTGCTCAAGAGTAAGCATGAACAGGGGAGGGGCAGAGAAGGAGGGACAAGCAGCCTCTCCACTGAGCATAGAGCCCAACTTGGGGCTCAATCTCATGACTCCCACACCAAGACCTGAGCCAAAATTGAGTTGGACGCTTAACTGACTTAGCCAGCCAGGCGCCCCCAGATTTCCTTAGTTTTTACCTAATATCATTTTTTTCTGCTCCAGAATTCCCTCCAGGATACCACACTACATCAAGTCCTCAGGTCTCCTTAGCCTCCTCGGCTGGGACAGAGTCCCCTCATGTTTAAGAATAAAAATTTGGAATAAAGAGCTTATGTCCTAGCAGCTTCCAAAGGGAGCAATGATTGTTTAGCATGTTTTTGTCTTATTATGTCACAGTCTTTATTCTTTGAATGGTGTGAATTATGCCAATTACTTTTTTAGTTGAGGTAAAAAATATGTAACATAAAATCTACCCTCCTGGGGCACCTGGGTGGCTCAGTCGGTGAAGCATCTGCCTTCAGCTCAGGTCATGATCCCGGGATGGAGTCCTGGATCAGGCCCCCCACTCAGCAGAGAGTCTGCTTCTTCCTCTGATCCTTCCCACTTTTGTGCGCTCTCTCTCTCTCTCTCTCTCTGTCTCTCAAAGAAATAAATAAAATCTTAGAAAACAAAACAAAAACCTTACCCTCCTAAGTGTACAGTGCAGTGATGCTAACTATGTGAACATTGTTGTCCAGCACAGCTCCTGGTTCTCATCTCTCAAAACCGAAACCTGGGCCCCATTAAACATCCCCCTGCTCACCCCTCCTCCAGCCCCTGGCGTCCACCTTTCTACTTTCTGACCCAATGAGTTTGGCAACTCTAGGAACAGCATATGAGTGGAATCAGACAGTTTTTATCCTTTTATCCTTATTTCACTCAGCACCACATCCTCAAGTTTCATCCGAGTTGTAGCAAGGCACAAGAATTCCTTCCTTTTTTTAAGGCTGAATCATATTCCATTGTGTGGATGGACCTCATTGCCTCTATTCATTCATCCACCAGGGGACACTGGAGTTGCTTTTACCTCTTGGCTATTGCGAACAATGCTGCAACGAATATGGGTGTGCAAATATCTCCTCGAGACCTTTCTTTCTACTCTGATTACTTTTAAAAATGTTGAACCAACCTTGCATTCCTGGAGCAAACCCAACCTGATCATGAAATGTTACTTCTATATTGCTGTATTTAGTTTGCTAACATTTTGTTTGAGATTTTAGATGCGGTGCATGATGCTAGTGCAGTGGTTCTTGAAGGTGTCTGGATGTGGGGAATCTCCAGGACAGGTTGAAAAGAACCCAACACCCAGGTTCCACTGGCCCAGAGATCCTGGTTTGATTGATCCTGGGTGGAGCCCCCAGGTATCAGGACTCTTTACTGCTCCCCAGGTGGTTGTGATGTACAACTTCAAGAAGTATCTGTGTGAATAGCATTAGCTGAGCTAATCTAGAAAGAATTCATAGAGATGATGGTTCTTACAGTGGTGATTTGAACATGGGAAGGAGTGGGGTTTCTGTTCAGAGAAAGAGGGCTAGACATGGTCAGAGTCTAGAGCAGAGCAGAGAGCAGGAGCTAGGGCTGGCAGTGAGGGGTCACTGGTGACAGCATGGAGCTCATTTTAATGCTGCATCAGGAGGCTGCTGTGAGATCTCCAGAGGAGGGCTGTTTGGAGGAGGGCATACTGGAGGAAGTTGCCGTAAGATGGAGTATGGTCTGGGGCTCTGAAGATGAAGTGGAAGAGGAAACGATGGGAGACAAGTGTAAATAAGGTTCTCTCAAGGTTCCGATAAGTGGTTTTAACTCACCAGTGGTTCTCTACCTAACTTAACGTTGCCGCTAATTCAAGAAGCGAACTTACCACTGAGTGTTGTAGGAGTTCCTAGAGGCATTTGGAGTATGACTGCCTTAGTTGACTTTCTGCTCCTATGACAGGGGCAGGTGAGTGCTGGTTTATTCATCAGAGCCTCTGATGTCTGTTCACTCCTCTCCATTCAGATACTCACCCATCCGACACAGTTATGGAGCACTTGCTCAGGACATGACCAAGGATTCAAGAACCACAAGAGTATATTTGGCTCTCAGGGCAGTACCCTGTGCAGTGGGTGTTGGAAATTTCAGGGCTGTTTTTTGGTTGTTACAGTAATTGAGGAGCACGTGTGGTGGAGGGGACACCAGGGAACCTGCTATTCCCCAGGCGGTCCTGCAAATGACAGAAGAGTCCCATGCCCCACACAACTTCCCAGTGGATCAGACATGCACGTAGGTGGAAAACCTGTTTATAATGACCCGAGCTTTGAACCCAACTCAAGCGTACATAATTATCTAATTTTTGGACCTAAATTTAATTATTATATACACACACCTTAATATTTTTCATAGTGTCATAGTGTCATAAGACTTTTCCAAGAATGGTCCTGCTGTATATGTTGAGGGAAGATAGTACTTTGTTTTTTATTTTCTTAAGGTTTTATTTATTTATTCATGAGAGACAGAGAGAGACACAGAGACACAGGCAGAGGGAGAAGCAGGCTTCATGCAGGAAGCCTGATGTGGGGCTCGATCCCAGGACCCCGGGGTCATGACCTGAGGCAAAGTCAATCACTCAACCACTAAGCCACCCAGGCATTTCAGATGGCATTTTGTTTTATTTAGCATTTTACCATGAACCATTACTCACTGTGTGGCAAAGTGGCAACACCAGTCTCCTGCATAACTCTCAGATCTGCAGCGATTCTACAGACAGTACACTAGAGGATGCTTTTTCAAAGTGCTTGTAACCATGATGCTCATTTAACTATAAAATGAGCCTGTGTCAAAGATTTTTATTTAACTCATTAAGAAGAAAGCAAGTAAGTCATATAACCAGGAGTAAACAAACAAACATTTCACAGGTAAGGAATAATGAAGTGAATTCACAAATAGATGCAAAACCAGTCAGTATTGACAGGGACACAGCTGACTGCACTCCACTGCACACATTTTGTGTTGAACCTTTCTCTGGACAAGAGTCATTTGTAATATGAACATTTTTGGGCAACTTGCAGAGTAGTTGGCTCTAAGGCAGTGAATGAAGGGGGAAATAACCAGAAGTCTCAGCAGGACACTGAGTAATCCGTTTTGTCCACTTGAGTGCCTTTCTCAATTTTTCATGATACAGACATCAGATTGTCTTTGGCGCAGCCATGCCCAAATACTCACATAGTAAAATGCATGCTTTTTAAATTATAAATTATTTCTTTTCTCCTTTATATTTGAGTATAATAGTAAGTATTTAAAAATTGCTTGGGCAGGAAAATTTCATTATCAATGGGGTTCGTGTTAGAATAGTGAATGGGCTGTCTGGAAATATTTCTAATAAAAAGAGGGCATTGGGACTGATGGCAGGGAGGACCCTGAGCCAACTTACCCTCCAGATGTCTTCCAGCTCTGCATTGTCCTGTGATGCTCCTCTGTCGAGGGTGCCAGTGAAGATCATAGGCTCGTAGAGCCATTGCTGTGAATCCAGGAGGCCCCACTTCCTAGCAGCATGACCTTGAGGAGGCTTCCTGTCCTTCTCCGTGCCTCGTTTCCTCTTGTGTAATGAAGGCACAGTAATAAACCTCACAGGGGGACATTGGGACTGAATGAGTGGTCCTTGTGTCACTCCAGAATGGTGCCTAGTGCAGTGAGGTGCATGGGAAGGGCTTGCTTCCCCATCTCTTGGACAAACCTTCTCCAGGGTGTGAGCGGGATGGTCTCCAGCAGCCCCCAGCTCTCCGTATGATGGGCTTGAGCTTTGCAAGGTACAGCGTAGAGACCAGTGGCAAGAAAGGGAGCAGGAAAGCTTGTGGGGTGGGGATGAGGCTGGAAAGGGGATGGGGTCACCATATTTAATGTGTTTTATTTCTGCAGTTAAAAAAAAAACCATTTGACATGGTTGTGTTCCATTCAGTCAAGAAATAAAGGCTTATTTAAACGTATCCACAAATTTACCACTTTGTCATCTTCATTCCTCCTGGCATCTCTGGCCTTCCATATGGAATCGCTTGCCCTCAGTCTGAAGCCAATGCCTCAGCTGTTTCCTCAGTGTGGGTGTGTTGCTGGCAAATTCTTTGTTTCCTTTTGTTTGCCTGGAAGCACCTTTATCTCATTATCAGTATTGAAGGATATTCTTGCTGGGTATAAAATTGCTCCTTGGAAATTTCCACTTCTTATCCTTTAGTGCTGGGAAAATGTCATTCATTCATCACCTTGTGGCTTCTACGAAGAGGTCAGCTGAGAGGGACCACTGTTTTGAAGATAATCATTCTTTCTCTTGTCATTTCTAAGGTTTTTCACTTTGGTTTTCTGCAATTTCACTATGGATATGACCTGAAGTGGATTGTTTTTTACTTCTCCCACAAGGGATTGCTTGAGCATCTTAAACTTGTGCTTTAGTGCTCCCATAAGTATTGCAAAATTCCCAGCCACTAGCCCTTCAGATGTGACTCCTGCACCCATTCTGTTTCTCCTCTCTTTCTGGGGTTACTATTATATGTATTTCAGACCATCCTGTGTCAACGGGTGTTTCTGCTTTTCTGCTTTTTATTTTTTGGTCCATGCTGCACCTAGTTTGCTGCCTCTGACCCATTTTCTGTTCACTCATTCTACAGCTTCAGTTTTTAACTTGGTTGTTATTCATATGTTCCTGACCTACTAATAGTCATTTTTCAAATCTACCGTGTCACTTTTCAGAGTGTATAATTCCATGCCTAAATTTTCAAGCTTGTCTTTTATTGCCTTGAAAGCAGTAAGCACAGTTGTGTTCTATCTGTTAGTGCTTGGGTCTGTGGGTCTATTTCCTTGTGGGTTGGGTCTTCTGGTTCTTTTTCTGGTATCTTCTTTCTTTGTGCTCCTGGCTTCATCTGACTGTATGCTGGAACTTGTATTTGATAAACAACTTTTAGGAGTCATGTGAGGCCCTGGATGATATCTTAGTTGCTTCTGATTGTCAGGTACACATGGGAACTGTGAGAATGGGACCTTCTCAGTCCACATTCAGGGTCAAGGTTCCTTGGGCCCCTGAGTGAATGAAAGGAAGCAGAAGGCTGGATGGCTTCTGGTTTACCTTTACTCTGAGGGGAGAGCCCTCAGCCCCCCATGCTAGGTGATAAATCAGAGCCCACCTTTAGAGGACCCTGAGATTTTCTGGTCTCCCAGAAAAGGCCATGAGGCTGCCATGAGGCTGTCAAAAGAACCGCTGAGGATATAGCGATTTCTCCTGCGATGGCCTACTCTTAGGACAGAAACACTTCTGAGCGCTGGGTTTATCCCTCCAGATTTTCCATGTCTTCTGAGCTTGGCCTGGTCATTCCTCACTTCCTTGTTGCCTCTTTGATGCTTTAGGAAGGTGACTTTTACATTTAGTCCACTTTTTATGTTGTCCTTTTATGTTGTTGGACTTGTTTCCCGACTCCCTGGTGGGGTCCATCTGCCCACCCGTTTTGCTGCTGGCACAGCCACCTCACAGATTTGCAGACTTCAATCTCAGTCATCTGTAATCATCCACCCTCTGCTCACAAATCCAGCAGTAATCAGGCCATATAAACAGAAACCAGTTCTTTTTTTTTTTAAGATTTTATTTATTTATTCATAGAGACAGAGAGAGAGAGGCAGAGACACAGGCAGAGGGAGAAGCAGGCATCATACAGAGAGCCCGATGTGGGACTCGATCCAGGGTCTCCAGGATCATGCCCCGGGCTGCAGGCGGCACTAAACCGCTGCACTACCGGGGCTGCCCCAGAAACCAGTTCTGCGTTTAGAGCCCAAGGCATAAACTACTAAAGCAAGGTCAGGATCAGGCTGCCTAGCCAGGATGCTGGCCGTAACACCTACTTACCAGCTGGGCCTTGGGCAAGGTCCTTAGCTGTTGGTGGCCTCAGTTTCCCATCTGTGGGATGGTACAGCATGGTGCCTGCCCCCCATCACACCTGCTGGATGCCATGGGCATAGGCAGGTTGCACAATGGTCACAGGTGTGCCCCTCCCTGCAGTGCTGCCAGACGCTGGTCTCCCACCACGTGGACCCTTCCCTACGAGATGAAGATGGTTACACGGCGGCAGACCTAGCAGAGTACCATGGACACCAGGACTGTGCCCAGTTCCTGCGGGAGGTAGTCCAGCCGGTAAGCGTCATAGTCCCCACCCATCCCTGGAGGCTGGGGCAACGGGGCCACCTGCTTCCCTGACAGCCAGGTTATGGAGAAAGCTCACTGTGAACATCATGCTATTCTTAGGAAAGGGCTCTCAGGCCAGAACAGAGCCAGTGCCTCAAGTCAGCTGGCTGAGTGTGGGACCGGGCAATGGCAAGGGCTGTGACAAGGGTCATGACAGAGCCATGATGGGGCTGCAGCAGGAGCTGCGATGGGCCATGGCAGGAACCATGGCAGGGTCCATGACAGACCCTGGGCCAGGGCCATGACAGTGGCCAGGTTGTTCCGGGACTAGGGCTGGGCTTGTGGCTGGACCTTGGTGGGAGCGCCTGGTGGGGGACACTGTCAGATGGAAGCTAGGCCAGGGGTGGGAGCAGGGCCCTGAGTCTTCAGTGAGGTGACCCCAGTAAGGCAGGGCCAGCCCCCTAGCCATCCAGAAGGCAGCAGGTTCCAGTCTTGGTGCTCCCATCTTGGTGTGACCCTCATGGCACCACACCTCGCTAAGCCACTTCCCCATCCATAAGGACAAGGATCTCATCTGTCCTGCTGGCCCCACCCCCAGCACATGACAGGTCACCACAAGCATGTGTTTGATGATCAAATGGGTGTGTGAGCAAATGGATGAACACAGACAAGTGGGTGAGTGGACGGGCGTTCTTGTGGTTGAAGTAAGCAGTATGGTCTGCGTGGAGCCAGTCCCCCAAGACCCTCACACCTGTCCCTGTCCCCAATCTAGTCCTAGGGAGCTGCTATGACAAATTAGTCCCAACCTGCCACCCTTTTGGAAAGTGTCTCTGGGATCACATGGCCCCATTTCCAGGTGACAGCACTGAGGTCCACAGAGGAGACCCCTGCCCCTTGCCAGATCTCACTGGGGGGCTGCTGTGCCTCTTTTTCCCTCGAGAGCATCCAGGACCAACTGAGGCAGAGCTGCAGTCCTCCTTGGTCCTAGGCCCGTGGGACAGTTGTTACCCCGCTGCTGGCAAGGGCCTCTTGTCTGCATTACCCGAAACCCACATATTTTTGGCTCAGGTTTGCGGAGTTTGTGGGATTCGGCGGGTTCCCAGTGTAGTGGGCAGAGCGTCACGGGCCACAGGCTAGGAACGTCCCGGCCCCCCTGGGTCCCTCACAGCCCCTGTGTGGTCACGGGGCCCAACCTGGAAGCTGAGATCAGGAGGCGGGGTGGGCGCTGCTCTGCTGTGCAACCAGGCCTGGGCCTCCTGCCTCGGCCCTCACCCCTCCATCCCCAGGCCCCAGCACATCTGCTGGACGCCCCTGGCCACGTCGCTCAGCTTGGTTGGGGGGCTGGGTGCTGGGTGCTGTCCTGACAGCCCATCTCAGGCTGTCCTCGCTGTCTCCCCAGTATCACCATGGGATTGAGACAGCATTCTGTTCTCTCGGGATTCTCCAAACCTGTCTGGGCTGACCATGCGGCCCCCGCCCCAGCCTGCAGACCGGCAGTGCCCAGCCCGTCCACACACCCTGGGCTCTGGAGGCTTCCTGCTGCGTCTGCAGGGGGCTTGGGGAGCCTGTGTGGGACTCAGGGTTATGCCAGGCCCTCACCACTGGCTGGCACGCCACGCCGCCCACCCCGCCACCTGCCTCACAACGCAGGCTTGGCTCCACGGGAGGGCAGGGTGTCAGCTGTGGGTGCCCAGGCTGGGGAGGGGGGTGCCGGGCGCTTAATGCAATATTGATGGAAATGCAATATCCAGAGGTCGCCGTGCCGGCCTCTTCCCACGCTGCGCTCAGGGGAGGTGGTGAAAGCCACACACCGCAGCCCACACCCGTCCCCGGGGAGCGAGGCCGGACGTGGTGGTGAGACCTGTCCCGTGGGAGGTGCCCCGTCACAGATGGGGCTGCAGGACCTGCGTTCACCTGCTGTCCAGGGTAGGCCCTGCCCGCGGCTCAGGGAGGCCAGGCCCTGCCTCGACCGCCCCACCTTGGCCTTGGCCACGTCTTCCTGCTCCCTGGCCCTCGAGCACCCCTC
Source organism: Canis lupus familiaris (assembly GCF_011100685.1). Taxonomy (NCBI): domain Eukaryota; kingdom Metazoa; phylum Chordata; class Mammalia; order Carnivora; family Canidae; genus Canis; species Canis lupus. The sequence continues at coordinate 9,172 of NW_023330779.1, read as the reverse complement.
TGCACAAGGAGGGGTTGGGCCTCTCTGACCTGGGTGGGCAGGGGCTAGTGGGGCAGGTGCCTGGCGGCTGGGCTCCTGGCCACAGGGCCGGGTTTCAGTAAGGTCCTGGCCAGGGGGTGGCGTTTGGGAACAGCCACCCTGGATGGCGAGCACGGCCCTCCAAACGGGGGGAGCCAAGCCCCCCAGCATCTCCCACAGCTTCCGGGCTGCCCTGCCTGCCCTGAGGCCTGTACGCACGCCCACCAGGGTGGGAGAGGCTCTTCTGGGCCGGGGAGTGCTGGCAGGTCCGGAGTGTCTCCGAGCCTCAGTTTCTCATCTGTGCAACAGGATTGAAGAGTCTTGTGGCAGGAGATGCTCATCAGGCACCCAGCGGGTGCTCATTCCCTCCCCTCGGTCCAGAAGGGCTCTGGGACCCTTTCATCTTAGCTGGGGAAGCGAGGCTCAGAGGGCAAGGGACTCCCCTGGGCAGCCTCCGCTCCAGAGGGGCGGGGCCCGGCTGCGGGGCCAGTAACCGAATCTCAGCCGTGGGGACCGGCGCCCGGCGCCCATCTGTGGGTCATGATTTTCTCAGCCCGGGTGGCGTTACAAGCCTGTAACCCGGCTCACCAAGCTGTCCTCGATGTATAATGCATGGCGGGCCCGGCGTTGCTCAAATCTCACCAAAAACACAGGGAAGGAGGCGGCGGGCCACGGGAAGGGCGCCAGCCGGGGCCCAGCTCACCACCCACCTCGGGGCAATTGCCCGATTTGGGGGCCAGCGCACGCCCAGCTGTCGGGACAGCGGTCAGAGCCCAACACCTGAGCTCCTTCAGCTCCTTGCAACGTGGCAAGGGTCAGGATGTGGGACACGGCAGACAGGGCCCGGTTAGGATCCCAGGTGAGCACCGCGCCAAGGAGCCCGTGAGGTCTGAGCCCCAACAGTGCCCGGCCCTGCCAGGGAGCCTCCATGATTTTCCTCTTCCTTACAGGTGGGGAAACTGAGGCCCAGGGGATGACTCCCCCGAGAGGGTGTGGAGCAGGAGAGTGGCCTGAGGTCACCCGGGCCGCAGGGGCGAGTCCATCCCCCTGGGCCCCAAACCAACTTCCTGCCTCTTGGGTCTCCCCCCGTCGGGTCCCAGCATCATGCGATTTGGGTCCAGGTGGCTGCCGCGCTCACGGGAGGTCCGTGTCACAGCTGAGGACCACTGAGCTGGGGCACCCGCGTCAGTTAGTGACCAGTGAGGGCCCTCGGGGTCCCTCCCTCCAGATGCAGCCCTGACGTACACATAAAGAGCAGCCGGGGCTTCGCATCCTTGGTAGGAGTTCGAGAACCCCCACCAGTGCCAGGGCCCCCCTGCCCCAGAGGCCCAGCCATCTGCCCCCCTCTACTGCTGATGCCCCTGGACCGAAGGAGCAGTGACTCGAGGGGCTCCCGGAGCAAGGACTGGGGTCTCAAGTAAGATTCTGATCCAGCAATACCACTTCCCAGCTTTGGGGTCTTGAAGAAGCCCTGCTGCCCTCTGGAGCCCTGGTCTCTCCGTCTGTGTCCCGGGGGCTACATCGCGGGGGATGCACCTCTGCTGGCCCCTCCCTCTCCCGGGACCCAGGGGTCTCAGGTCTCACCCACATCCCCAGAGGGTCTGCTCACCTGGCCCCTGCACTGTGGAGGGTTAAGGTGCCACGGTAAGGGATCCCGCACCCAGCCCCAAGCCCGCCGGGCCACCTGATACCCGGCCTTCAAATATTAATGCGACACCTCCCACTCCCAGCGGTGGCAGCTGGGACAAGCCCCGACAGCCCGGGTGGCTGCAGCCCTGCCTCTGTGGGTCCCCCCGGCCACGGAGCGCCGGGGCTCCTGGGCTCCCCACACGGACTCCAGGAAGGACTGGGCCGTGAGGTGCGTGGTGGCCAGGCCGATGGGGTGTCAGGCGGTGCTCCTGCCCAGGGGCCACAGTGGGCGGAGGGTCCCGGTTGGGAGACGAAGGGAGGGGCTGAGGCAGTGGGTGCGGGTCAGGGGTCCTCCTGAGGGCACCCCCGAGCTGGGGTGGCCACCTAAGCTCTGTCCTCCTTGCCGGGAGGTGGGACAGAACGAGGGACACTCAGAGAGGTCAAGGGGCTTGCCCCAGCAGGACGGGCCCTGCACGCCAAGGGCCAGGGCAGGAGCCCGCGGGCTTCTTGTTCAGAAACGATGGAGGGTTTCCGACGGACGCAGCGGAGCAGCACCCTGCGCTGCAGCACGGGCCCCAGGCTCCCGACGCGGGCAGGCCCACCGCCCTGGGCTCCGGGCTCCCGGCACCGGCACAGCCGTGGCCCTACGAGCCGGGGTGCAGGCCGGGCAGCCACGTGTCGGAGGACATCGGAGTGACGGTGGCACGGCCAGGACCCCGCGAGTCCGGCCTCCGGGAGGCGGGTTGGCTGGATTTCAGCTTTCAGCTTTAAACCAAAAAGTGACGAGCCTGGCTGGGTGTTCGCCTGGAGAATCCCTGCTCCCTAAGGAGGGACAGGCTGCGGCGGGAGGGGGCACAGTCCCGCTGCTGACAACCCCCGCGGTGTCACGGCAGCCTGACCCGACGTCTTGCGAGGCTCTCGGAGCTGAGCTGGGGAGGACGCCCAGGTCAAGGGCTCCTTCTGGCTGCGACCAGTCGGTGCCCAGAGGCGGGGGGTGGGTGTGTGGCCAAAGTCAGGTCTATGCCTTGCCCCGACATGGGGTAGCACGAAGGGGTGAGTTTTGGGAGCCCCTGCGGTGCTGGGGGGTGATCTTGGTGATCTCTGTTTCCAAGTGGCCTTGGGGAGGGAGCGGCCTGGATGCTGAACGATGGTCCTGGGCGCAGCACCACCGCTCTGAGGTGTGGCCACAGCCACACGGCCCCTGCTTGGGGGTCCCTGCTTGGGGTTCCAGTGTCTCACCATGCTCCCCATGCCCGTCGGCCGGACCTCTGCTCTCCCGTCAGAGGGGGCCGTTCCAGGCGGTTGGTCTCAGCACAGAAGTCGGGGACAGTGAGGAAGGGGTGTGCACGTGCACGAGTGTATATTTGTGTGCGCGTGTATGGGTGTGTGCAGTGCACGCATGTGTGTTCCACACATGTGCACGTGTGTTGTGTGTGTATACGAGCATGTGTGCGTGTGCATGTGTGTGTGCACCCATGTCTCATAAGGCCAGAGAGAGGTGAGCACAAGCTGGACGCCCGGCCCTTACCCAGATCTGGAGCTGCCGGGTTAAGCTGCCTCCAGAGAAAGGCTGTGAGCGAGGCCTTTACACGGGGGTCACCTGGCCGTGGTGCTGGCAGCAGTGAGTGATGGATCGCACACTCAGGGGCTGTGTGAGGGCCCTGGTCACCGGCACGGAGGGGGTGCAGAGACACAGGCGGACAGAGGGAGGGTACCGTCCTCCCTCCTCACACTTACCCCTCTCCGAACTCTGTTCCAAGATGCAGTCTCTGCCCCCACCCGGGAGACCGGCCAGGACTCGAGGCCCCCCACCACCTGCCAGTAATGCCGCTGCCCGAGGCCCACCTGGGCCCCCTGCTGACCGGCTCTGTCTGCCCCCAGGTGCGGCTCCTGATGACGCCGCCGCCGCCGCCCTTCCCCCCTCCTCCGCTGTCAGCCGCGAGGGACTCCCCAGAGGACGGAACAAGGGGCTCGGGGCTCCGGAGCCCCACCTGTGAGTACACATCTCCAGGGAAGACCGGCCTGGACCATGGGTGCCAGGAGTGGGCGCTGCCGGCCTCACGTCTGAGGTCCCTCCAGGGGGTGGGCCGGGGGAGCAGCTGACTCCAGGAGCCGGCCCGCAAGACAGGGCAGGGCCGGAGGCATCCTCCATCACGCAGCCCCAGATGCGCCCAGATTTCCTTCATTGCCTCGGTTCCTTCTTTAGAGTGAGGATCCACATTTTCCATGACGGACACTTGTAATTGCAATTAAATGGCCCCCTGCTCCGCCCTGCGGGGGTCCCTCTGTGAGCCCTGAGCCCCCAGGGCCTGGCTGTCCTGCGGGGCGCTCATCCCCTCTCTGGGCTTGGGCTTGTCCAGAGGTAAATCTCAAAGGTCAGGTCCCTGGGGCCCCCAGCAGCTGGAGCACCCGTGGGCCAGCAGACGCAAGCAAGTCACTGGCTCTTAGGGAATCGGGACCATTTTTAGCAAAATGAAATGGAAAACCATGGGAAACATCAGCAGGCACCATATCCGGGAGGGTTAGAGCCTCTTCATGGCCTGGGGTGTGGTTATAGAGTCCCAGGGGGACTGTGTGTGTGTGACACGCAGGACGTGTTTCTCCACTGCGGTGTGGCCCCGCTGTGCATGTTGGCAGTTGGGGGAGGGGCAGGAAGAGGAGAGCTCTGATCTTTTGCCGATGGGGCTGCATTAGGTCCCTAGACCCCCAGACCCTAATCCTTCCCACCACCCTCCAGGGACAGGGTGCGGGGTGGGCTGGGGGGTAAATGCAGGCTCTCTAACTGGCCAGGCCCGGGGAGCTCCACAGGTGCCCAGGGACACCCAGCGATGAGTAAGTCTGCCGGGGCCCCGGGCACTTTCTGGGGGACTGGCTGGGTCTTCGGCTCCAAGCCTAGGGGCCCTTCTGGAAGCCCAGTGCTGCCCCAGGTCCAGCGTTTTCTACCCCTGTCCCCTGCTTTTCCTGGGAAGCCCTGTGACTCGACTTCCCTCCCCTCAGCAGTAGTGACTCCCGGCCCCTGGCCTGGCCAGCCTGACCAGCCTCTTCCAAGGGAGCAGACGGTCCGAGCAGCATCCCCACGGGTCAGCACCAGCACCGTGGCCGTCCCCACGGTACGCCCCCACCTCCACATCCCTGTCTCCCCGCCTCCCCAGCCAACCCTCAAAGCCCCGCTGGCCTCCCGTCACAGAGTCTGTGGGGTTCCAGGTCAAGTCACCTCTGGGGCAGAGATGCAGATGTCAGGGGGCGGGGGGCCTGGAGTCTACCCCCCTCGTCCGAGGGGCTCCCACCCAGACCAGGATCCACTGGAGGAGGCCAGCACCCCTTTCTCCTTTTCTTTCTGGGCATGAGGCCATTATAAATCCAACCCATCATTTCCTTGAATGGGTCCCAGGAACTCTCAGTCCTGAGGATGTTCTGTGCAAGTCTGGGAAGTGCTGCAAAGTGCTGCCTCTCTTGGAGAGTTACAGTGCACACATTAAAGGCTCTGACAAGTCCTGCAGTTCAGAATTGGCCACGAGACTTTGTCTATGTAACTGTACCCCAAACGAGTTTGCCCGTCCACATGGCAACCTCCTCTCTCTCTGCCACGTACATAAGGGGAGGAATCTCTGGCTGCATCTCTGAGCCAGCGATCCCCCCACGCACATACCTGGATCCCACAGCCCACACGGGGAATCCTGGCCTTCAGAGGCAGACGCATACCAGGCTACGCCCTCCTCCCCGGGCCTTGCTCACCCCGTGTGCCCTCTGCACCGGCCGGGGGGGGGGTCCCCTGGGGCTCTGAGTGACCAGCTCTAGTCTGCACAGGGCGAGGACATGGCGGCGGGGGACGCCCCAGACTGCCTGGCGCGCTGCAGCTGCACAGGCTGCCCTCGGGCGACCTCGACGGGCTGGTGCCCACGCGGGACGAGCGCGGCAGGCCCATCCCCGAGTGGGAAGCGGCAGGTGATGGTGCGGAAGTTGCAGGCGCGCCTGGGCGCAGACCCCGCCCCCCAGGCCCAGGTGGGGCCCGGTGGGGCCGGACGGGGCGGGAGAGGGGGCGGGGCGGGGGGAGGGGAGAGGGGGCGGGGCCGGCGGGAGGGGATGGGGGCGGGGCCTGCGGCAGAAGGGCGGGGCGGGAGGGGCGGGGGCGCGCGGGAGGGGGCGGGGCGAGGCCTGGTAGAGTGGCCTCGGGCCGGAGGCTTTGTCCGGGCAGGTAGACGCGGAAGGTGGGGAGACCCAGGGCAGCCCACTGCGTGCCTCTCTGCAGCCCCAGCTCCTCCTCTGGCGGACGGTGAAGCTGCAACCCGATCAGGGAGCTGGGAGCCTCTTCACCTGCGCAGGTGTTACGCCACGTGTCCTTTTGTCTAACGCTTTTCATCCCCCTCTACCTTGGGCCAGGCCTGTTCCTGACAGCGAAGGGGACCGGCCCTGCCCTCCCGGCCCGTATATTCCAGCAGGAGAGACAGGGTGATTGGGCAGCTGCACTGGTCCTTGGGGGCGGGGCGGGTTGATTCCAGGAGTCATGGAGAGAAGCAGAGCCCCACAAAGAGGAGGGGTTGTTCCTTATGGGTGCTCAGGGGCAGCCTCTCTGGGGAGGTGACCTTGAGCAGAGGCTAGGAAGAAATGAGAGAGGACCCTGTGAGAACCTGGGGCAAGTGATTCCAATCAGAGAGAACAAGTGCAAAGGTCCTGAGGCCGCCGGAGGGAGGACCAGAGAAGGCTGGTGCCTCGGAGCAGAGTGAGCGGGGTACGATGGCAGAGGTGAGGTCAGAGAGGGACCAAGAGGGTATTACAGGACTGCTTCCCAATCAGGCTGCTGGGGAGCCTTTGGGAATCTGAACAGAGAAGCTGTGATTTGGACTTGAGTGGTAGCAGGTCCCCCTATAGCTGTCGTGGGACCTAGAGGGTGGGATTCCGTCTGAATGATGTGTGTTCTACAACCCTTGGTCTAGAGCGGCCCTGTCCCCACCACGCATGCCAGCCACCTGTGGCCATTTCAATTAATTAAAATGAAACAAAAGTCAGGCTCCCGCTCCTCAGTCGCATGAGCCACATTCCATTTCTGTAGCCGCAGGGGACTGATGGCTACGCGACATCTGTCAGCCCCGAGTGTTGGGACAGTGCTGACCCGGCCGAGAGGGAGTGGGGGTCCCAGCCTTTGGATCCATGCGGCTCTGCCCAGGGCCCTGGGCCTGCTGGGCCACGGGATCAGAACATATCAGGGCAGAGCACTGCCCGGCACCAGGCCGACCCAGGCCTCCCTCAGGGGGCTCTGAGGTGTATCTGGGGGCTCTGAGCTCTAATCAGGGGGCTCTGAGATGTATCTGGAGGCTCTGAGCTGTATCAGGGGGCTCTGAGCTGTATCAGGGGGCTCTGAGGTGTATTAGGGGGCCCTGATCTGTATTAGGGGGGCTCTGAGCTGTATCAGGGGCTCTGAGGTGTATCAGGTGGCTCTGAGCTGTAATCAGGGGGCCCTGAGGTGTACCAGGGGGCTCTGAGGTGTAATCAGGAGGCTCTGAGTTGTAATCAGGGGGCTCTGAGGTGTAATCAGGGGGCTCCGAGGTGTATTAAGGGACTCTGAGCTGTATCCGGGGGCTCTGAGCTGTATCTGGGGCTCTGAGCTGTTATCTGGGGGCTCTGAGCTATAATCAGGGGGTCTAAGCTCTATCAGGGATCTCTGAGCTGTATCAGGGGCTCTGAGCTGTAATCAGGGGGGCTCTGAGCTGTATCTGGGGCTCTGAGCCGTAGCAGGGGCTCTGAGCTGTAATCAGGGGATCTAAACTGTATCCGGGGGCTCTGAGCGAAATTAGGGGGTTCTGAGCTGTATCTGGGGGCTCTGAGCTGTAATCAGGGGGCTCTGAGCTGTATCAGGGGCTCTGAGCTCTAATCAGGAGGCTCTGAGCTCTAATCAGGAGGCTCTGAGCTGTATCTGGGGCTCTGAGCTGTATCTGGGGGCTCTGAGCTGTAATCAGGGGGGTCTAAGCTGTATCAGGGGGCTCTGAGGTGTATCCGGGGGCTCTGAGCTGTATCTGGGGGCTCTGAGCTGTAATCAGGGGGCTCCGAGCTGTAATCAGCCCTGGCACAGAGCCCCCGCCCAGAGAAAGCCCAGCTCAGGGATCCTCTGTGTCTGTCTGTCCCCCGGGCCATGACATGGAGGGCAGGGCTGGATCCTGGAGCCAGGGCAGCCACGAGGAGACCCCAGAGCAGAGTGGTAGAGGCTGCCCTCTTTGGGGGCTGCTCCCCAACCACAGAAGGCTCTGGAGCCTGGTGGGCGGGCCTGGGAGGGCTCTGAGGAGACAGATCCTTTGGACTGAACAGTGAGGACATGAGACTAGGGGGATGAGAGGACTGGGCCCCACAGGGCAAGTGGCTGCCCTGAGCCCCAGGCTCGGGACTGAGGCTGGCCAGTCTCCTCATTTATACTGTAAGTCCAGGCAAGGCCCAGCTGGTATTTGGGGGCTGGGTTGGGGTCCTCAGGAGCGCCTGCGGCCAGGCCACCCTCGGGGGCCCTCTCCCTGCGGCGATGCTATGTGGGCCCCAGCCCCTCTGACCTGACGTCTCTGTGCCCAGGGTGACAGCAGGAGCGTGGGCCCCGCGGAGCAGGCGGCCTGGCGGTACTCGCATACCCACCAGGCCTCCTGGGCCCCTTCGGGGATCGCTCACCGAGGGACGACCTGGTGTACCCTGGAGAAGCAGATCGCCGACCTCACGCTGCGGCGCCGCTGCCAGGAGTATGAGAGCGAGCTGGGCCGGTTGGTGGCCGAGCTGCAGGCCCTGCTGCCCGCTCCCCTGGTCAGCATCACGGTCAACAGCCACTTCCTGCCCCGGGGGCCGGGACCAGAGGGTGAGGAGGCCCCGCCCCGGTGCCCGAGCCCAGGGGCCCCCGGGGGCCTCGGAGGCCCAGCCCGGCGAGCAGCCCCTGCCCTTCTGGTGCGGCCACATCGCCCGGCTGGTGCGCAGCATGTCTCTGCTGCTGAAGGGCATGAACGGGCTGCTGCAGAGCGAGGAGAAGCCGGCGGGCCGGGCCCCCCAGGAGGCGCGCACGGAGGCCCCCGCCAGCGCCCCCCGGAGCGCAGCACAGCGCGAGATCCAGGAGTGCGGGTGTCCGTGCGGACACTGCGCGCCACTTCGAGGCGGCTCCCGGCCCGCCCTGCGCCCCAAACCCAGGCCCCTGTGAGGCAGGAACCCCGCCTGGCCAGTGCCCGAGAGGCTGCTGGCCCTCAGCCCCGGCCCCCAGCGGCAGCGGCGGCCCAACGGGAGCGGCACCCGGGCCGGGCGACGCCGAGGAGGCCAGCGACTCGGGCATCAGCTGCGAGGAGGCCCCGTCCGAGGCGGGGGCCGTGCCCAGCCCCGACCTGGCCAACCTGCGCAAGGAGCGCATCGTCATGCTCTTCCTCAGCCACTGGAAGAAGTCGGCCTACACGCCGGCCCTCAGGACGGCGGCCTGCAGGACCCTGGACGCCCGCCGGGCCAGGCCGCAGGCGCAGGAGGTGGCCGGGGGCCCCGGGGGTCCCTCCCCGCCGCCCGCGAGGGCCCCCGGCTC